>NC_092731.1:15888313-15901168 GCF_047496885.1 Scyliorhinus torazame | reverse complement strand
GTGTCCCCTTTAAGGGGGTGGGCTCATGGGGCCCATGTGACGGGGTCCGAGCCAATCGCCCGAATCTCCGGCCAATAGCACTCCAGCGCGGGCCCTGGGAGCGGAGGGGCCGGGCAGAGTGAACCCCGGAGCTGGGGAGTGAACACCTGTACGTAGTTACACCACGCCACAATTGAGCTTCTCTTTTATCTTCTTTAATGAACCCCTTTTGGTTGACACCAAAGGTCTCCAGCATGTCGATATACCACACATATCCCCCCACACACACTGGGCGGGATTCTCTAATCCTGAGGCGGAGTGTTGACGCCCGTCGGAAACGCCGCCGTGTTTCTCGACGGTGTGAACACAGCCTCAGGATAAGCAATTCTGGCCGCCGCGGCACCAGAGCGACCCACGCCGGCGTCAACCGGATGCCGCGGGGCCCTCGCCTACACAGTGGCACCGGCGCAACGCGCGTATGCACAGTGACTCCCTTCACCGCGCCGGTCCCGACGCAACATAGCGTAGGTTGAAAGGGGACGGCGCGGAAGAAAGGAGGCCCCCAGCCCAAGAAGCCGGCCTGCTGACCGATGGGCCCCCGATCGCGGGCCAGGCCACAATGGAGGCACCCCCCCCACAGGCCGCCCCCGGACCCTTCCCCGCCGAGGTCCCGCCGGCTCACAGCAGATTAGAATGGCGCCAGCGGGACTCGGGTTTTTTTGCTACGGCCGCTCGGCCCCATCCCGGGCCGAGAATCGGCGGGGGGGGTGGGGGGCCGCTCCGGCGCCGCGCCGACCACGCCGGCGCCGATTCTCCGCTCTGTGCGCCGGTCATGGGGATTCTCCGGCCCGGTCCCGGGCTGGGAGAATCCCGCCCACTGTTTCTCCCTTTTGGGGAAGTGGTGGAAGGAATCGCGAGCTGATTTGCAGCCCGCTGAACCATGTTATGATCACTCTTTCCGTAGCCAACATCTCTCGAGCTCCAGCTTGACTTTTCACACAAAAAACAATCCAGGCCTCGAGCAAAGCCCACCTCCCCAGTCCATCCCCCCCCCCCAGTCCCTCCTCCTCCTCCCCCAGTCCTCCTCCTCCTCCCCCAGTCCTCCTCCTCCTCACCCAGTCCTCTACCCCCTCCCCCAGTCCTCAACCCCCTCCCCCAGTCCTCTACCCCCCTCCCCCAGTCCTCAACCCCCTCCCCCAGTCCTCAACCCCCTCCCCCAGTCCTCAACCCCCTCCCCAGTCCTCAACCCCCTCCCCCAGTCCTCAAACCCCTCCCCCAGTCCTCAAACCCCTCCCCCAGTCCTCAACCCCCTCCCCCAGTCCTCAACCCCCTCCCCCAGTCCTCAACCCCCTCCCCCAGTCCTCCTCCTCCCCCAATCCTCCTCCTCCCCGTCACCCCCCAGTCCTCTCCCTCCCCTGCCCAGTCCTGCGCCTCACCCCCAAGTCCTCTCCCTCCCCCGTCCAGTCTTCTCCCCCTCCCCAATCACCCCCCTCCCCAATCCGCCCCCTCCCCCAATCCTCCTCCTCCCCCAATCCTCCTCCTCCCCGTCACCCCCCCAGTCCTCTCCCTCCCCTGCCCAGTCCTGCCCCTCACCCCCAAGTCCTCTCCCTCCCCCGCCCAGTCTTCTCCCTCCCCCTCCCCAGTCGTCCCCCCTCCCCAGTCGTCCCCCTCCCCAGTCGTCCCCCCTCCCCAGTCCTCCCCTTCCCCAGACCTCCCCTCCCCAGTCCTCCCTTCCCCAGACCTCCCCTCCCCAGTCCTCCCCTCCCCAGTCCTCCCCCTCCCCCAGTCCTCCCCCTCCCCCAGTCCTCCCCCTCCCCCAGTCCTCCCCCTCCCCCAGTCCTCCCCCTCCCCCAGTCCTCCCCCTCCCCCAGTCCTCCCCCTCCCCCAGTCCTCCCCCTCCCCAGTCCTCCCCTCCCCCAGTCCTCCCCTCCCCCAGTCCTCCCCCTCCCCCAGTCCTCACCCCTCCCCCAGTCCTCCCCCTCCCCCAGTCCTCCCCCTCCCCCAGTCCTCCCCCTCCCCCAGTCCTCCCCCTCCCCCAGTCCTCCCCCTCCCCCAGTCCTCCCCCTCCCCCAGTCCTCCCCCTCCCCAGTCCTCCCCCTCCCCCAGTCCTCCCCCTCCCCCAGTCCTCCCCCTCCCCCAGTTCCCCCCCCTCCCCCAGTCCCCCCTCCCCCAGTCCTCCCCCTCCCCCAGTCCTCCCCCTCCCCAGTCCTCCCCCTCCCCCAAGTCCTCCCCCTCCCCCAGTCCTCCCCCTCCCCCAGTCCTCCCCCTCCCCCAGTCCTCCCCCTCCCCCAGTCCTCGTCCTCCCCCCAGTCCTCGTCCTCCCCCAGTCCTCCCCCTCCCCCCCCCAGTACTCTCCCTCGCCCTAGTCCTCTCACTCCCCCCCACCCCCCCAGTCCTCTCCGTCCTCCCCCCCAGTCCTCTCCCTCCCCCCCAGTCCTCTCCCTCCCCCCCAGTCCTCTCCCTCCCCCCCCAGTCCTCTCCCTCCCCCCCCCAGTACTCTCCCTCCCCCCCCCAGTCCTCTCCCTCGCCCTAGTCCTCTCCCTCCCCCCCCAGTCCTCTCCCTCCCCCCCCAGTCCTCTCCCTCCCCCCCAGTCCTCTCCCTCCCCCCCAGTCCTCTCCCTTCCCCCCCCCCCAGTACTCTCCCTCGCCCTAGTCCTCTCACTCCCCCCCCCCAGTCCTCTCCCTCCCCCCCCAGTCCTCTCCCCGCCCCCCCAGTCCTCTCCCTCGCCCTAGTCCTCTCACTCCCCCCCCCCAGTCCTCTCCCTCCCCCCCAGTCCTCTCCCCTCCCCCCCAGTCCTCTCCCCTCCCCCCAGTCCTCTCCGTCCCCCCCCCAGTCCTCTCCGTCCCCCCCCCCCCAGTCCTCTCCGTCCCCCCCCCAGTCCTCTCCGTCCCCCCCCCCCAGTCCTCTCCGTCCCCCCCAGTCCTCTCCGCCCCCCCCCCCAGTCCTCTCCGCCCCCCCCCCCCAGTCCTCTCCGCCCCCCCCCCCCAGTCCTCTCCGCCCCCCCCCCCCCCAGTCCTCTCCGCCCCCCCCCCCAGTCCTCTCCGCCCCCCCCCCAGTCCTCTCCGCGCCCCCCCCAGTCCTCTCCGTCCCCCCCCCAGTCCTCTCCGTCCCCCCCCCCAGTCCTCTCCGTCCCCCCCCCCAGTCCTCTCCGTCCCCCCCCCCAGTCCTCTCCGTCCCCCCCCCCAGTCCTCTCCGTCCCCCCCCCCCCCAGTTCTCTCCCTCCCCCCCCCCAGCCCTCTCCCTCCCCCCCCAGCCCTCTCCCTCCCCCCCCAGCCCTCTCCGCCCCCCCCCCAGTCCTCTCCGTCCCCCCCCCCAGTCCTCTCCGTCCCCCCCCCCAGTCCTCTCCGTCCCCCCCCCAGTCCTCTCCGCCCCCCCCCCAGTCCTCTCCGCCCCCCCCCCCAGTCCTCTCCCCCCCCCCCCCCCAGTCCTCTCCGCCCCCCCCCCAGTCCTCTCCGCCCCCCCAGTCCTCTCCGCCCCCCCCAGTCCTCTCCGCCCCCCCCCAGTCCTCTCCGCCCCCCCCCAGTCCTCTCCGTCCCCCCCCCAGTCCTCTCCGTCCCCCCCCCCAGTCCTCTCCGCCCCCCCCCCCAGTCCTCTCCCCTCCCCCCCCAGTCCTCTCCCTCCCCCCCCAGTCCTCTCCCTCCCCCCCCAGTCCTCTCCCTCCCCCCCCAGTCCTCTCCCTCCCCCCCCAGTCCTCTCCCTCCCCCCCCAGTCCTCTCCCTCCCCCCCCAGTCCTCTCCCTCCCCCCCCAGTCCTCTCCCTCCCCCCCCAGTCCTCTCCCTCCCCCCCCAGTCCTCTCCCTCCCCCCCCCAGTCCTCTCCCTCCCCCCCCAGCCCTCTCCCTCCCCTCCCAGTCCTCTCCCCCCCAGCCGTCTCCCTCTCTCGCTTCCCCCCCCATTCCTCCCCCTCCCCAGTCCTCTCCCTCCCCCTCCCTAGTCCTCTCCCCCCCAGCCGTCTCCCTCTCTCGCTTCCCCCCCCCCATTCCTCCCCCTCCCCAGTCCTCTCCCTCCCCCCTCCCTAGTCCTCTCCCTCCCCCCCAAGTCCTCTCCCTCCCCCTCCCCAGTCCTCTCCCTCCCCCTCCCCAGTCCTCTCCCTCCCCCTCCCCAGTCCTCTCCCTCCCCCCCCAGTCCTCTCCCTCCCCCCCCAGTCCTCTCCCTCCCCCCCAGTCCTCTCCCTCCCCCCCAGTCCTCTCCCTCCCCCCCAGTCCTCTCCCTCCCCCCCAGTCCTCTCCCCTCCCCCCCAGTCCTCTCCCTCCCCCCCAGTCCTCTCCCTCCCCCCCCCCAGTCCTCTCCCTCCCTCCCCCAGTCCTCTCCCTCCCCCCCCCAGTCCTCTCCCTCCCTCCCCCCCAGTCCTCTCCCTCCCCCCCCCAGTCCTCTCCCTCCCCCCCCCAGTCCTCTCCCTCCCCCCCCCCCAGTCCTCTCCCTCCCCCCCCCCCCCCAGTCCTCTCCCTCCCCCCCCAGTCCTCTCCCTCCCCCCCAGTCCTCTCCCTCCCCCCCCAGTCCTCTCCCTCCCCCCCAGTCCTCTCCCTCCCCCCCAGTCCTCTCCCTCCCCCCCAGTCCTCCCCCCAGTCCTCTCCCTCCCCCCCAGTCCTCTCCCTCCCCCCCAGTCCTCTCCCTCCCCCCCAGTCCTCTCCCTCCCCCCCCAGTCCTCTCCCTCCCCCCCCAGTCCTCTCCCTCCCCCCCCAGTCCTCTCCCTCCCTCCCCCCCAGTCCTCTCCCTCCCCCCCCCCCAGTCCTCTCCCTCCCCCCCCCCCAGTCCTCTCCCTCCCCCCCCCCCAGTCCTCTCCCTCCCCCCCCCAGTCCTCTCCCTCCCCCCCAGTCCTCTCCCTCCCCCCCCCCAGTCCTCTCCCTCCCCCCCCCCAGTCCTCTCCCTCCCCCCCCAGTCCTCTCCCTCCCCCCCCAGTCCTCTCCCTCCCCCCCCCAGTCCTCTCCCTCCCCCCTCCCCCCCAGTCCTCTCCCTCCCCCCCAGTCCTCTCCCTCCCCCCCCAGTCCCCTCCCCCCCCAGTCCTCTCCCTCCCCCCCCCCCCTGTCCTCCACCTCCCCCCCCCCTGTCCTCCACCTCCCCCCCCTGTCCTCCACCTCCCCCCCCCTCCCCCCCTGTCCTCCACCTCCCCCCCCCCCCCCTGTCCTCCACCTCCCCCCCCCCCCCCCGTCCTCCACCTCCCCCCCCTCCCCATCCTCCACCTTCCCCCCCCCCCCCATCCTCCACCTCCCCCCCCCCCCCTCCCCGTCCTCCACCTCCCCACCCTCCCCGTCCTCCACCCCCGTCCCCGAGTCCCCCCTCTCCCAGTCCTCCCCCTCCCCCCGTCCTCCCCCAAGGGTGTCAGTTCGACCTGGAGCTTGTGCCGTCTCATCCAGCCCCGATTTGGACCTCGTTCCCCTGTGAACGGCTCTTGGCTCGTTAACATGTTATTTAATTCTCAGCCTGATGAATATTCAGGTGGATGTAAATCAGGTCGCTGGCACCAGGCACGGCTAATCAAGCAGTTGTCTTCACATTTGCGAGTTTGCCAGTGACGTCGGTTGGTCCTCCAGGGAGATGCCATCCACCAATCAGAGTTGCCATCTGCTCGCACATCCCTTGCGTGGGTGGCTCAGTTTATTAAAAAAAAATGTCAACCCGTGGGCGCGGAGCCATGCTGCGTGCCAAGTCAACTGGCAGCGCTGGGGCAACACGAGCTCTTTGGCGGCTGTTGGCCTCACAGAGGTCAACGTTGGTCGCGTTGGACACTTGGATGCGTCGGGAGTGGAAAGAGACGGGAGACGGCTTAGTGGACGGCTGGAAGGGGAGCGTAGAGGAGAAAGGGCGGATCCGTTTAATTTTGGTGCCAAGTCGCGGGCGGGTGGGGGGGGGGGGGGGGGGGGGGGAGCGGGTGAGGGAGGGGAAGTTCAACTAGTTCGGAGGAGCCAGGCACAGGTTTTGAGCCGTGAAGTCGAAGTTACTTGCCCCCTTGTCTTGTTGCCCAGTCGACACGCCGCCCCTGCTTCAACCTGTTAACAGGAAGCAGACTCTCCCAGGCTGCTGCTTGAGACTGGCTGCCATGGAAACCAGGGCCTGAAAGATGGTGGGCGCGCGATTCTCCGCTCCCACGCCGGTTGGGAGAATCGCCTGGGCCGCCAAAGTTTCCGGGGACGCCGGTCCGCGGCCCGGTCGAGTTTCGCAGGCCGGAGACACCGAAAATAGCGATTCTCCGGCACCCCCACTATTCTGAGGCCCGGATGGGCCGAGCGGCCAGGCCAAAACGGCGGGTTCCCCCCGGCGCCGTCCACACCTGGTCGCTGCAGTCGTGGGCGGTGCGTGAACGCTGGGAGGGGGGGGGCGGCCTGTGGGGGGAGGGCGAGGGGGGATCCTGCAGCGGGTTCACCTGGAATGTGGGGTCGCCCGCGATCGGTGCCCACCGATCGTCAGGCCGTCCTCCCTGAAGGAGGACCTCCTTCCTTCTGCGGCCCCGCAAGATCCGTCCCCCATCTTCTTGCGGGGCGGACTTAGAGAGGACGGCAACCACGCATGCGCGGGTGACGTCCGTTATGCGGCGCCGGCCGCGTCATCTATGCGGCGCCGCTTTTACGCGGGCGACAAGGCCTGGCGCGGGTAGATGACGCGGCCCCGATACTGGCCCATTGTCGGGGCCTGAATCGGTCAGGACCGGGGCCGTTCCGCGCTGTCGTGAACCTCGACGGCGCGGCCACTTCGGTGTGGGAGTGGAGAATCCCGCCCGGTGTGTGGGCCAGATGATGAATCAGTCAGGCCTGTGATTTTGATTTGACAGTGTTGCTGAAGGCGCCAATGCTCAACGTTGATTATTCAGATAGGAATCCATCTGAAGCATCAAAGATGGATCCGATGTCAGTTGGATTCTGGGTAACTTTACACCTCCGTATCAACTCTCCCCTCCCCTCCCGTCCCCTCCACCATCATCACTCCCAGGCCCTGCTATCTGCTGAGGAATTGGTTCTCGTTGAGATACAAGAATTGCTGGACTAGGATCCATCTAGTTCACTGTCCACCATCCTTGGTAGTCACGCGAAGCAACAGTAATGGAGTCGTTGACCAATGATAGTCATCACTCGCTTAGTCTACAAGTTACCCAGGCACGAGGGGATGGATTTTAGGTACCCAGGCACGAGGGGATGGATTTTAGGGGTCCCCCCCCCCCCCCCTGTCAGCGCGTTTCAAGGCGTGGAGCTCGGAAAATACAGCGGATGGCCGTTCAATTGCCCAGTCCCGACCTCTGTCCCATTTTACGGTGGATGAGGGAGGCATCGGGCAACTCTTGGGCCTACCCTAGGGCCTCTTGAGGCACTTAAGTTAGCCGCCTCCACTGAAGGAGGGAGGGCCACACCAGGTGGATAGCCAATCAGCTTGTACTGTGTGGGTTGGTGTTGAGAATGGGAGAAGGATATCTTCTTTGGGTGGGGGGGGGGGGGGGGGGCATTTTTCTGAGCGTGATCCCGACTGACATTTTCGTCGGGTGGCAGGGGTCTCCCCAACAGGGGGTGCAGCCCCAGGTGAGGGAAAAATCCCTTGGGGTGGGGGAACTTGGGGAATTATAGTTCCTCCCAATCGCACTACACTCACCGCATGTTGTGACCTCATCTCGCCCCTCTTGCTGGGGCTGCCAATAGTGACTGACTCCATCCCAAGAAGAGGTTTGACAGGATTGCTCTGCAGGGGGGCCAGCACGGACTGGATGGGCCGAATGGTTCCGCGCCATTCTGGCCTGGTGGCCTCCAGCCGCACCACATCTTCCCCCCCCCCCTCCCCACCGCAGCCTGGTCCAAATTCCCCGCCATTGGCCACCAGGTCATGTACGCCCTCATGGCGTCCTGTCTTCCTGCACCCATTGCTAGGTGAGTAGCCACATCATTGCCTGATTGGTTGAAGGTCTAGAATCGTCCAAAATGGCCTCGAGTCAGGTGCAGGCCTCAATCAGCCGCTTAATCAAGAAGCCTAGCTGTCAGGCTTTTTGGCCTAATCGGTGGATTATAAATGTGTGTGTGTGTGGCGGGGGTGGGGCAGAATTTCCCCCAGAATTAACTGATTGGAGGGGGGGGGGAAGATGTTTCAGCCTCTGATACAGGTGGACGAGGACGGTAACCTCTTGTTTTACCCCCACAGGTGAAGTATTCGACTACCTCGTGTCCCATGGGAGGATGAAGGAGAAGGAGGCCAGAGCCAAGTTCCGGCAGGTGCGACTTCTTTTCCTGGCCTTATGTTGTCTTTTCTTGTCAGTTTGAATGTTTAGTTTTCCTCCTTCTGTATTTCTATCTCTGCCTCTGCTCCGCCTCTGGGGCTGTATAGCACAGGGCTAAATTGCTGGCTTTGAAAGCAGACCAAGGCAGGCCAGCAGCACGGTTCGATTCCCGTAACAGCCTCCCCGAACAGGCGCCGGAATGTGGCGACTAGGGGCTTTTCACAGTAACTTCATTTGAAGCCTACTTGTGACAATAAGCGATTTTCATTTCATTTCATTTCACCTCTTTCCTCTTGTCTGCCTTTGCTCTCTCTTCCCCACACTCTCTTGTTCCTCTCTCTCTCTCATCCTTTTTTCCTCCATTTTCTTCCCTCTTCTCACTCTCTCTCTCCATGTCTCTCACGCATTTTCTTGGGTTGCCCTGGAGTTTTTTCGATCTCTCTATCCTTTTCCATTCCTTCAGCCCACTTTTCCTTCTTTGTTTCGTTCTCTCCTGTTCATGTCTCTCTCTCTCTCTCTGTCTCTGTTCGTCCTCTCCCTTCTTTATCCCCCTCTCTTTCTCTCTCTCGTTTTATACCTCCTTGTACACCTATGACTGTGTGGCCAAATTCCCCTCCGACTCGATTTTCAAATTTGCCGATGACACCACCGTAGTGGGTCGGATTTCAAACAATGACGAGACAGGAATGAGATAGAGAATCTGGTGAACTGGTGCGACGACAATAATCTCTCCCTCAATGTCAACAAAATGAAGGAGATTGTCATCGACTTCAGGAAGTGTAGTGGCGAACATGCCCCTGTCTACATCAATGGAAACGAAGTAGAAAGGGTCGAGAGCTTCAAGTTTTTAGGTGTACAGATCACCAACAGCCTGTCCTGGTCCCCCCCATGCCAACACTATAGTTAAGAAAGCCCACCAACGACTCTACTTTCTCAGAAGACTAAGGAAATTTGGCATGTCAGCTACGACCCTCACCAACTTCTACAGATGCACCATGGAAAGCATTCTTTCTGCTTGTATCACAGCTTGGTATGGATCCTGCTCTGCCCAAGACCGCAGGAAATTACAAAAGGTCGTGAATGTAGCCCAGTCCATCACGCAAACCAGCCTCCCATCCATTGACTCTATCTATAATTCCCGCTGCCTCGGAAAGGCAACCAGCATAATTAAGGACCCCACGCACCCCGGACATACTCTCTTCCACCTTCTTCCGTCAGGAAAAACATACCAAAGTTAGAGGTCACGTACCAACCAACTCAAGAACAGCTTCTTCCCTACTGCCATCAGACTTTTGAATGGACCTACCTCGTATTAAGTTGATCTTTTCTCTACACCTTGCTATAACTGTAACATTACATTCTGCAGTCTCTCCTTCCTTCCCTATGTACGGTGTGCATTGTTTGTACAGCATGTAAGAAACAATACTTTTCACTGTTTACTAATATATGTGACAATAATAAATCAAATCAAATCGTTTGTTCTCCCATTTCCCTCCCTCTGTCTGTTTCTCGCTCTCTTGCTCTCACGCTCTCCCTCTTTCCTGTTTGTTCTTTCTCTCCCACTCCCTTTCGCTTCCTCCCACTCTCTTTCTCTTCTGTTCATTCTCTCTCTTTTTCTCTCTCTCTCTCTCTCTCTCCCCCGTTTGTGTTCGCTCTCTCTCTCTCTCTCTCTCTCTCTCTCTCCCTTATCCTCTTTCTCCTGTTCGTTCTCTCTCTATCCTCACGGAGATTGAAAATTTCAGTACATCAGAAGTTTTCTCTCGGGTGAGTCGTTAATGCGAGCAGTGGGCTGCCTCACCCAGTGAGTGCTGAGGGGGTAGATGCCCGTGACACTGACCCATGGCGCACAGGACACATTTACTCTGGGATTGCCCCGGTCTGTGTGTCTGAGTAGCACCTCTACAAACTGGGCCATGCGGGGCGGTTTGAGGAGCGGGTGGGTAAGGTCTTCCTGTTCGGATTGAGAGCCTTTGTGAATGACAGCTGGCCTGAGGGGGCTGATGTTTGTCCAGAGCAGGGTAAGGATTGATGGTGGTTTGACTTGTTTTCAGATTGTATCTGCTGTGCAGTACTGTCACCAGAGGAACATTGTGCACCGGGACCTGAAGGTAAGCCTCGAACTGGGTTAATGGCCGCTGGCTCCACTGACCGACATTCCCCTTACCTGCTCCTGAAAGACTTGCATTTATATAGCACCTCTCACTGCCTGAGGGCATGCCAAAGCGCCTTACAGCAAACAAAAGTATCTTTGGAGGTGTAGTCACTGTGATGATGTAGGAAATGTGGCAGCCATTTTGAAAAAAGCAAAATCCCACAAGAGCAATGCGATAACCACTGGCTAGCCTGGTTTTAGTTGTTGGCTGATGGTTAAATGTTGCCAGGGCACCCCTGGTCACTCCCCTTGTTCTTCTTCAAAATATCAGTCGTGGGATCTTTCTCTTTCACTGAGAGGGCCGACTGGGCCTTATCCTGTTCCGTAGACTGGCCAAAGTCAATGATAAACTACAGAGCATCTAATTTAAATAATTTATTATTTAACAACTATGTGATTAAGATAATTAAGATAAATAAAATAATGAACTACCAACACGAATTACCTATTGTAGAGCCGCTGCAAAATACGTCTGTCTCCCAGCACGACCTACTCCCAACTCCCAGAACCAGTGTCACGTGGTGGGTTAACACTGCCACCTGGTGGTCGGAGGCCGTGCATAACATTATGTACATAGCTGCTTTATGTATGTCATCACAGGCCTCGGTTTGAAGTCACAAACAAAAGACGGCCCCTCCAGCAGTGAGGCACCCCCTCGGTACTGCACTGCGAGAGTCGGCCTCGATTTAACCGTGAGGCCTCTGTTCTGGGGCTTGAACCCACAACTTTCTGACTCAAGAGGGGAGAGGGCTAGCTCTCTTGAGCCGACAGTCTGTGCTCAGGTAATGAATATCAGCAATCCTCCCCACGTCCCTATGTCACCACTAACCTAGTCCTGCCAAGCAGCCCGATGTCGGCCTCCAGCTCTGGCGGCTTGCATGTCCCCCGACGTCCATCACTCCGCCATTGGCGGCAGCGCGTTCAGCTTCCTGGGGGCCCCGAGCTTTGCAATTCCCTCTTTAAACCTCGCCGCAGCCTCGCTCCGTCCTCCTCCAAGTCACTTCTTAAAACCCCAACCTCTCTCACCAGGCTTTTGGTCATCTGTCCACATATCTCCGTACGTGGCTTAGTGTCAAACGTCAGCTGGTACCACCCCTGTAAAGCGCCCCGAAATGTCAAAGGCGCTACATAAATGCGGGTTGTTGCACTACAGTCAGGCCTGACTGGAAAAGTACAACAGAGACCAGCGCTTGAACCCAGGGGTCATCACTATTCCTGAGGCTCCTCTGGGAGTCTATTTAAATCCATTCAATGGATGTGGGGGTCACTGGGCTGGGTCACCATTTTATAGAATTTACAGTGTAGAAGGAGGCCATTCGGCCCATCGAGTCTGCACCGGCTCTTGGAAAGAGCACCCTACCCAAGGTCAACACCTCCACCCTATTCCCATAACCCAGTAACCCCACCCAACACTAAGGACAATTTATCATGGCCAATCCACCTAACCTGCACATCTTTGGACTGTGGGAGGAAACCGGAGCACCCGGAGGAAACCCACGCACACACGGGGAGGACGTGCAGACTCCGCACAGACAGTGACCCAAGCCAAAATCGAACCTGGGACCCTGGAGCTGTGAAGCAATTGTGCTACCCACAATGCTACCGTGCTGCCCCACTGTTGCCCATATTTAATTACCTTTGAACTGAGTGTCTCGCTTGGCCAGTTCAGAGGGGGGCAGTTAAAAGTCAACCACATTTGCTGTGGGTCTGGAGTCACATGTAGGCCAGACCGGGTAAGGACGGCAGATTTCCTCCCAGATTTATTTAACAAACCGAATTTAAATTCTCCCCGGTTTTCATGGTGGGATTTGGACCCGTTACCCCCACCGCAATGCGGTTGACTCTTAACTGTCCCTCTGGAATGGCCGAGCGAGATGCTCCGTTTGAGGGGCAATTAGGGGTGGGCAATACAATGCGGGGCCCGGCCCAGTGAAGCCCACGTCGCACAAATGAATAACAAACTGAGCTCCCATTCCCCTGGCAACAGAAAGCAGTCGAGCTCACTTGATAATACTTCAAACCTGCTTTGAAACAGGGCGGCACGGCGGCGCAGTGGTTAGCCCGGCTGCCTCACGGCGCCGAGGTCCCAGGTTCGATCCCGGCTCTGAGTCACTGTCCGTGTGGAGTTTGCACATTCTCCCCGTGTCTGCGTGGGTTTCACCCCCACAACCCAAAGATGTGCAGCGTAGGTGGATTGGCCCACGCTAAATTGCCCCTTAATTGGAAAAAATTAATTGGGTACTCTAAAAAGTTTTTTTTTAATCTGCTTTGAAACTCTCTTCACACTCTCTCTCTCTCTCTCCACACACTCCTCTCTCTCTCCCTCTCTCACACACTTGTTTCTCTCTCTCTTTTAAAAAAAATATTTTTATTAAGGTTTTTTTAACAACACAATTTTTTTCCCCTTACAAACAATAACCCCCCTCCCCCCCGTAACAAAATAACGCAAAATCTCCCTGAGCAAGATATATACATGGCAAGATGGTATATTTACATAGCTTTATACACTGGCTCTTGGCCGCACGTACCGTTTC
>NC_092731.1:15835813-15885813 GCF_047496885.1 Scyliorhinus torazame | reverse complement strand
TCTCACTCTCTCACACCCACTCTCTCTCTCACACCCACTCTCTCTCTCACTCACACTCTCTCACTCACTCACACTCTCTCACTCACTCACACTCTCTCACTCATTCTCTCTCTCTCACTCATTCTCTCTCACTCATTCTCTCTCTCTCACACTCACTCTCTCACCCTCTTTCTCCCTCCCACTCCTCCCACCCTCACACGCTCTTTCTCACCCTCACACACTTTCTCTCATGCACACTTTCTCTCTCTCTCTCTCTCTCATACAGTCTCTCTCTCACTTTGTCTTTCTCTCTTTCTCTCTCACACTCTTTTTCTCTCTCTCCCTCTCTCACACTCTTCCCCTCTCTCTCCCTCTCACACTCTTCCCCTCTCTCTCCCTCTCTCACACTCTTCCTCTCTCTCTCCCTCTCTCACACTTCCTCTCTCACTCTCTTCCCCTCTCACACTCTTCCTCTGTCTCTCCCTCTCCCCCTCTCACACACTTCCTCTCTCACTGTCTCTCTCTTTCTCTCTCACTCTCTCGTTCCTCCTCTTCAGGCCGAGAACCTCCTTCTCGACGGCGACTGTAACATCAAGATTGCTGACTTTGGGTTCAGCAACGAGTTCCAGTTCGGCAACAAGTTGGACACGTTCTGCGGGAGCCCCCCGTACGCAGCCCCTGAGCTCTTCCAGGGCAAGAAGTATGACGGGCCTGAGGTGGACATCTGGAGCCTGGGGGTCATCCTGTACACCCTGGTCAGCGGCTCGCTGCCGTTCGACGGTCAGAACCTAAAGGTGAGTGGGCGGGGCCTGCATACCGGTCTGTGGCCAATTTACTAACCTTTTCACCTCCTCTCTTCCTCCCAAACGATTTAACCTGTTTGTTTGTATTTCACCATCGCTGACATGAACATTCGATTCCAGACTTTGCATTTTAAGAATACCCCAGTGGGGTTTGAGGTCACACCTCTGGGTCACTCATTCTGGGCCTTTGTTTCCTTAATATCCGTTCACGGGTAGCACAGTGGTTAGCACTGCTGCCTCACGGCGCCAGGGTCCCGGGTTCGATCCTGGCTTGGGTTACTGTCTGTGCGGAGTTTGCACATTCTCCCCGTGTCTGCGTGGGTGTGGTGAACACCACTAGTGGTATATTATATGTATTACGGCACTGCCCGTATATTAGAGGTACAAGGGTAAATCCTTGCTTGCTGGCTCCGCCCAGTAGGCGGAGTATAAAAGTGTGTGCTCTCCCGCGCTGCAGCCATTCTGGTTCCAGCTACAGGAGGCACAACATCTTGTTCAATAAAGCCTCGATTGTTCCACCATTCCCGTCTCGTGGTAATTGACGGTGCATCAGTGGGTTTCCTCCGGGGGCTCCGGTTTCCTCCCACAAGTCACGAAAGACGTGCTTGTTAGGTGAATTGGACATTCTGAATTCTCCCTCTGCATACCCGAACAGGTGCCGGAGTGTGGCGACTAGGGGATTTTCACAGTAACTTCATTGCAGGGTTAATGTAAGCCTACTGGTGACACTAATAAAGATTATTATTATAATAACATTATTGTTTTTCTATCACATCCAAAGTACGATCTCTGTAGCATGCCAGACCCCAGATCCACCAGAGCATGAATTACCCCTTTGTTCCATGCTGTCTGAACTTGCATATTGGCCAAGGGAGGGGGCAAGAGGGACCCACTGTAAGATTGTAGGAGCAGTAGAAGGTCACTCGGGCATCGTCTGCCCTGCCATTCAATGAGATCTGATGTGATAATCCTCACCACCACTTTCCTGCCTTATCCCCATAACCCTCGATTCCCTCACTGATTAGAAATCTCAGCCTGGAACACACTTAGCGACCCAGCCTCTACAGCTCTCTGCGGTAAAGAATTCCACAGATTCACCCCCCTCTGAGAGAAGAAATTCCTCCTCATCTCTGTCTGAAATGGGCCACCCCTCACTCTGAAATTCTGCCCTCAGGTCCTAGACTCTTTCACAAGGGGAAACAACCTCTCAGCATCGACCCTGTCAAACCCCCTGAGAATCCGATACGTCGCAATAAGGTCGTCTCTCATTCGTCTAAACTCCAATGAGTACCGGCCCAACTTCTCCCCAGAAGGAAATCCCTCTCTGATTTCAGTCCGTCGGCTCTGGCCGGTGCTGGAGCCGGACATGTTTGATCATTGCTTTGCCCCCAATAGCGTGGGCACTCCCTTGGCTCAGTTTGAAAGTTGCACAGAGTGGTGGGGGTCAAGCTGATTACATCCTCTTGCCCCATGGGCACTGACCCCTCGTGCTCTGGACCCCATTGGGAAGGAAGCACCACCCAGTATGGGCAGAGCTGGTCAGCCATGGCAAAATGACACCGGGGTTAGCACAGTGCCTCACAGGGTCCCAGGTTCAATTCCAGCCTCGGGTGACTGTGCGCGGAGTCTGCACGTTCTCCCCGTGGCTGCGTGGGTTTCCTCCGGGTGCTCCGGTTTCCTCCCACAGTCCAAAGATGGGAAGGTTAGGTGGATTGGCCAAGCTAAAATTGCCCCTTAGTATCGAAAAAGGTTAGGTAATGTACGGGGATAGGATGGAGGCGTGGGCCTAAGTAAGGTGCTCTTTCCAAGGGCTGGTGCAGAGTCGATGGGCCGAATGGCCTTCTTCTGCACTGAACAATTCCACGATTCTCTATGTTGCTTTCACTCCTTTGAGACACTCTTTAAAAACCTTAAACCATCGTGACCTAATATCTCCTTGTGTCGCTCGGTGTCACACGTGGTTTTAGAACGCTCCTGAGGGGGGCCTTGGAGTGTTTCGTTGTGCTGTATAAATGTAAGTTGTTGTTGTGCCTGCAGGAGCTGAGGGAGCGAGTGTTGCGGGGGAAATACCGTGTCCCCTTTTACATGTCCACCGACTGTGAGAACATCCTCAAGAGGTTCCTGGTGCTCAACCCAGCCAAGCGGGGAACGCTGGAGGTAAGGCTGTGCGTGTGTAATCTGAGGGCCCCTTCGTCGATGCGGGGCTCTGCGTCATCTATCGGACTGGGGACCGGGGGGGGGGGGGAGGAAATGCCCCAAGTGGTTTACTCACGAATTTCTCCTGAATTTATACATGGATAGGGAAGACGAGGAAGAGACAATAACTTGCAATATATCAGAATTGTTATTTGTCGAATCACGGAATGTGGGAGTCGCTGGCCGGGCCTGCATTTATTGCCCATCCCTAATTGCCCCTCAAGCCAGTGGCTTACAAGGGAAATTGGAGATTAGCACTGCAGTCTCACGGCGCCGAGGTCCCGGGTTCGATCCTGGCCCCCGGTCACTGTCCGTGTGGAGTTTGCACATTCTCCCCGTGTCTGCGTGGGTTTCACCCCCACAACCCGAAAGATGTGCAGATTAGATGGATTGGCCGCGCTAAATTGCCCCTTAATTGGAAAAGAAATAATTGGGTACTCTAAATTTATTAAAAAAAGAAGGGGAAAATACAATTTGAAAGTAAACTAGCGGGAAATATAAAAACTGACTGTAAAGGTTTCTGTAGGTATGTAAAGAGAAAAAGATTGATAAAAACTAATGTAGGCCCCTTCCAGTCAGAAAGGGGGGAATTCATAACAGAGAGCAAGGAAATGGCCGAGGAACTAAATTCGTATTTTGCTTCTGTCTTCACCAAGGGAGACATGAATAATGTATCGGAGGCTCTGAATAACATGAGTTTCAGCGAAGAGCTGAAGGAAATCAGTTTTACGAGAAAAATTGTTTTGGGGAAATTAATGGGTTTGAAGGCGGATAAAACTCCAAGGCCTGATAATCTTCATCCCAAAGTGCTTAAGGAAGTGGCCCTAGAAATAGTAGATCTATTGGTGGCCATTTTCCTAAATTCTTTGGACTCTGGAATGGTTCCTACAGATTGGAGGGGGGGCGAATGTAACCCCGCTATTCAAAAAGGGAGACAGAGAGAAAACAGGGAACTATAGACCAGTGAGCCTCACCTCGGGAGTAGGGAAGTTGCTAGAGTCCACTATCAAGGATTTCATAGCACAGCATTTGGAAAGCAGGGGTGTAATCAGACCGTCAGCATGGATTTACAAAGGAAAATCATGCTTGACAAATCTACTGGAATTCTTTGAAGATGCAACGAGGAGAGTTGACCAGGAAGAACCGGTGGATGTGGTTTATTTAGACTTTCAGAAGGCTTTCGACAAGGTCTCACACAGCAGATTAATATGTAAAGTTAAAGCGTATGGGATTGTGGGCAGTGTCTTGAGATGGATAGAAAGCTGGTTAGCAGACAGGAGACAAGAAGTTGGAATAAATGGGTCTTTTTCCAACTGGCAGGCAGTGACTAGTGGGGTACCGCAGGGATCTGTGCTAGGACCGTCCTTGTTCTTGTGGGTGCCATGGCGGCGCAGTGGTTAGAACAGCTGCCTCACAGAGCTGAGGACCCGGGTTCAATCCAACGAAAACAGCCTCAAGTCCCTCAGCCTTTCCTCATAAGGTCTTCCCTCCATACCAGGCAACATTCTGGTAAATCTCCTCTGCACCCTTTCCAATGCTTCCACATCCTTCCTATAATGCGGCGACCAGAATTGCACGCAATACTCCAAATGCGGCCACACCAGAGTTTGGTACAGCTGCAACATGACCTCATGGCTCCGAAACTCAATCCCTCTACCAATAAAAGCTAACACACCGTACGCCTTCTTAACAACCCTCTCAACCTGGGTGGCAACTTTCAGGGATCTATATACATGGGTCAACACAAACTCACCGCCTCTCTCTCTCTCCCCAGCAAATTATGAAGGACAAGTGGATAAACGTTGGTTGCGATGGCGAGGAGCTTCGACCATACGTGGAGCCGGAGCAAGACTTGGGAGACAGCAAACGAATAGGTGAGAAAGGAAGCTTGTTCAGAACACCTTTCCCTGGGATTAAATTCTTTCATTTCAACGGCTCGCTTTGGTAATTAACTAACGTGAGTACGGCAGTGGACGAGGCCGCCATTCCTGCAAACCAGGCAACCTGCGGCCCATCTGGGTTCTGAGTGCTGCCCCCCACGTGACGTTTTTTTGACCGTTGCCCACGCGCGGGGTCGCCACATTCCGCTGATTCCCGACCGTGTAGTTTTTTTTTCTCCTGCCGGTATGGCTGAAGTGATTCATCCGTAAAACGAGGGCGAGCGAAGTGAGGGGCGAGCGAAGTGAGGGGCGAGCGAAGTGAGGTGTGTGCTGATTGCTCACAACATTGACTCTGTATCCAAAGTGCAAATATTTCTTTTGTTTTTACCATTTGAAGTTGATGACAGTTCTATTACTATATCAATGATGAAGCATTTTCTATAATTCGAAGTGAAATATTCGGCATGTATTAAATGTATTTAATGCATTATGTTTAGAATCCCTACAGTGCAGAAGGAGGCCATTCGGCCCATCGGGTCTGCATTGACCCTCCAAAAGAGCACCCTACCCAGGTCCACTCCCCCACCCTAATCCTGTAACCCCACATAACCTTTTGGACACTAAGGGGCAATTGATCATGGCCAATCCACTTAATCTACACATCTTTGGACCGTGGGAGGAAACCGGAGCACTCGGAGGAAACCCACGCAGACACGGGGAGAACGTGCAGACTCCGCACAGACAGGCACCCGAGGCCGGAATCGAATCTGGGACCCTGGCGCTATGAGGCAGCAGTGCTAACCACTGTGCCATCCTTGTCTTATTCATGGGGTCATGGTTAGCGAACAAGCCCAATTTCAATCTTGGGGTCCACTGAGATGAAGGAGGACCATTCATGTGGCCCACTCACTGGCATAGGTTGCCCATCGCTGGTCCACCATGCAAGGAAATGAGGAAGGGGCTTCCCTCAAATGTCCCATCCAATGTGAGTGGATGGGCCCCTCGGATGGAGGGAGGAGGTAGCTTCGTAAATGAGGTGCCAAGCCCTCGCCCTGTATCAACCAATCACTGGTGACCATGGTGGGTGACTGATTTCACCTTCTCTGAGAAGGTGACCAGCTGGACAGGGAGCCATGATGACTGAAAGTTGTTATTTGGGTCCCTTTATTCTTCAAACCCTATCTCAATGACCAGGCTGTGATTGGATGGAACGGCTGCGTCACTTCATTCGGTGTAGGGTGGGTGGGGTTAGAATTCTATCTGGGGAACCAATCTTCGTTCATAAGACCATAAGATATAGGAGCAGAATTAGGCCATTTGGCCCATCGAGTCTGCTCCGCCATTCTATCATGGCTGATCCCATCCTGGCCTCAACTCCACCGTCCTTCCCGTTCTCCATAACCCTTCAACCCCATTACCAATTAAAAATCTGTCCATCTCCTTGTTAAATTTACTCACTGTCCCAGCATCCCCCGCACTCTGGGGCAGCGAATTCCACAGATTCACCGCCCTTTGGGAGAAGTAGTTTCTCCTCAACTCGGTTTTAAATCTGCTCCCTCTCTTTCTGAGACTGTGACCTCTCGTTCGAGAATGCCCCACAAGAGGAAGCAACCGCTCCACGTCTACTTTATCCACACCTTTTAATCATCTTGTCTACCTCAATTAGATCTCCCCTCATTCTGCTAAACTCTAGAGAGTATCGGCCTAAACTGTTCAATCTCTCCTCGCGCGACAAACCCTCATCTCTGGAATCGATCTAGTGACCCTCCTCTGAACTGCCTCCACTGCCACTACATCTTTCCTCAAATAAGGGGACCAAAACTGTGCCCAATACTCCAGGTGCAATCTCGCCAATGCCTTGTACAGTTGCAACGACACTTACTTACCTTTATACTCAATTCCTTTTGCTATAAATGCCAACATTCCATTTACTTTCTTTATTATCTGCTGTACCCGCATGCTAGTTTTCTATGACTCATGCTCTAGGACACCCAGATCCCTCTGCACGGAGCTCCCCGAAGCCTCTCCCCATTTAGATAATAAGTTGCCTTTCCATTTTTCCGACCAAAATGCATGCCCTCGCACTTATCCACGTTAAACTCCATTTTGGCCCACTCTCCCAACCTATCTATACCCATTAGTAAGGTGCTTATTTATCTTTGACCAGAGCGAGCTCCTAACTTTGACAGGGGCATGAAGAGACCATTCAGCCCCTTGGACCTGTTCCAACAGGAATGTAGCCAGAGAGTTGCGAGGAGCCAGGACCCGCTATCAAAAGGTGAATAGAGAGAGGGAGATGGAAGGATGTGTTTGTAAAGTGAGATGAAGTTGGGGGCAGCATTATCACAGCTGGGCCGAATGGCCCGCCTCCCAGTTGTAAATCCTATCTCACGTTTTGGATCACCACCTTCACACTGATGTGGCGAGGATAATCTCATAAAAATATTGGCAATGGTGGAGGACCCAACAATCCGGATGCGTCCAGCTGGGTAACAAAGAATTCTGTTCCCATCCCATTGGCCGGGCAGGCAAGGGCACCTGGAGAGTGGACCAATGGTGGGAGAGTGGGGAACGGGAAGTAGGTCATGTGACTGCAGCCTCCTGGAATAGGCCCAGATAGAGTTGGCGACCCTGATTCGTGGAGCTGTGGAGACCCTA
This sequence comes from Scyliorhinus torazame, assembly GCF_047496885.1. Lineage (NCBI taxonomy): Eukaryota > Metazoa > Chordata > Chondrichthyes > Carcharhiniformes > Scyliorhinidae > Scyliorhinus > Scyliorhinus torazame. The sequence goes on along the minus strand of NC_092731.1, from coordinate 15,878,297 downwards.
TGGACACCCTGTCCAGCTGACTGTTTTGTTTTTTGTTTCTTCCGTAGAGGTGATGGTTGGAATGGGTTACACGCGCGAAGAAATTAAAGAAGCTTTGACCAGGCACAAATACAATGAAGTTACTGCTACCTACCTCCTCTTGGGCAGGAACAAAAGTGAGGTAAGGAATAAACATCCCGAGGTCGGATTGGCGTTCAACATGTGGGTGGAGCAATGGGTTGGAGTCATCGTGCGCGATTTAACTAAATGGCAACAAGATAACGAGCACCTTTTAGCCGCATGTTTCCTGGCCAGGGTGCCCAGCTGGCACCGGCATTGCCAGAGTACCACCCTGTCCAAAGGGCATGCACCTGGGGGCCTTCGATCTCCTGGGAGACCCCCACGAGTGCCGTTCCGTCTGGTCCCCATTTGCGGAGCCCAGCGCTCAACGGTCGAGGTCTCTTGAGGCGAAGGGGCTAGATCCCAACGCCTCGGCTACTCGGGGAAACTGTACATTATAGTGAAACTAGCCGTCTCGCTCTAATATGCAGATTTGCTAAAACATGTGGGCGGGATTTACATGGCCACGTCTCGTGAGATCGCGGTAGGCCTCGCGACGCATTGTGAGCCTTGTCAGCTGGGTAGATACCAGGAGCTTCTATCGGCCACATTGCGCGGCGGCGAGCTGCTCTCGGGGTGCAGCGTGGCTGTTCAATCACGGCTAGAGAGCTTTACAGCACAGAAAGAGGTCCCTCGGCCCATCGAGTCTGTGCCGGCCACCAACCGCCTATCCCATTCCAATCCCATTTCCCATTGGTCCGTAGCCGTGTGCGCTGGGGCGTTCCGAGTGCTGATCGAAAATGCTTCTTAAATGTTGTGACGGTTCCCACCTCCACCACCCTTTCAGGCAGCGAGTTCCAGACTCCCACCCCCCTCTGGGTGAAAGGGTTTCCCCTCTAATCCCCTCGAAAGCTCCCGCTCCTCACCGTAAATCTCTGCCCCCTGGCCATTGATCCCTGTTCTAAGGGAAATGTTTCTTGCTATCCACCCTATTGTGTCCCTCATAATTCTGTCCACCTCAATCAGATCCCCCCTCCGCCCTCTCTGCTCCAAGACAACCTAACCCGCCTCTCTTCATAGCTGAAACGCTCCAGCCCCTGGCCACATCCTGGTCAATGTCCTCTGCACCCTCCCCAGTGAAATCACTTTTTTGTTAATTCCAATGAAGGGTCAATTTAGCGTGGCCAATCCACCTGCCCTGCACATCTTTGGGTTGTGGGGGCAAAACCCACGCAGACACGGGGAGAATGTGCAAACTCCACACGGACAGTGACCCAGAGCCGGGATCGAACCTGGGACCTCGGCACCGTGAGGCAGCAGTGCTAACCACTGCGCCACCGTGCTGCCATCCCTAGTGCAATCACAACCTTCCAATGTGGCGACCAGACGGCACGGGGGGGGGCGGGGCAGCACGGTGGCGCAGTGGTTAGCACTGCTGCCTCACGGCGCCGAGGACCCGGTTCGATCCCGGCCCCGGGTCACTGTCCATGTGGAGTTTGCACATTCTCCCCGTGTTTGCGTGGGTTTCACCCCCTCAACCCAAAGATGTGCAGGGTCGGTGGATTGGCCACGCTAAATTGCCCCTTAATTGGAAAATATAATTGGGCACTCTTAATTTTTTTTTAAAAAAGGACTGCACACAATACTTTGACCGCGGCCTTACAAGCGTTTTATACAGCTCCATCAGAAACTCCCCTTGCTCTCTGTTTCACAGTGATCCCGGTCTGCTTCACGGTGATCCCGGTCTGCTTCACGGTGATCCCGGCCTGCTTCACAGTGAACCTGGTTGCCGTATTATCTTCCCTCCAGCACTTAGTGTCTGATTCTAACCTTAAACTGATTGGATTAAAGTCAGTATTGTAATATAAGGTTTCTAAATAAAAAGACCATGCGACAATCTCCCAATCCAGGGTCCCAATACAGTAATGGTTTTTAACAAACTACAGTTTCAAACAGCTTACTTTGAGAGATTGGATAAGCCACAAGGAACCCTGTCCAGACCCCGAACACACAACAAAACGCAATCAGGGCAGCGGTAGCCTAAAAATTAGAAGAGCCCAAATTAGAACCTCTGAATTCAGCAAAGGGGAGGATTTGGGCTGACCTTTCACCTTTGCAGTTATTCCCTCACGGGCCCCATTCCTACTATCAAGCAGCCTCAGAAATGGTGTTTGTACAAACGTTCATCAACATAACCGCTGCGCACTTTGAACTCTTGACCCCTGGTCCTTCAGTGACCACTCGGCCGCTCTGACATGTTGAGTTAATGGCGGCTCTCAATTGGTCCTTTTGTTTTTAGACATAGCCCGGAGACGGATGGTTTTGAGGTGAACTTTCACCCCAGGTGCGGCAGGTCAGCCAGAAAATGGCCGCCCACTCTTGGGAGCCTTAGCTTGGCCTCGGTTATCATTCCTGCTCTTTTTCTCCCCCCCCCCCCCTCCCAGATGGATGGCACTGACTCCCGTTCCGGCAGTAGCCTCTCGCTAGCCAAGGTTCGGCCCAGCAACGAGCTGAACACCAGTACCGCGAGCCAAACCTCGACACACAGCAGGAGCCAACGCAGCTCGTCCACCTACCACCGGCAGCGCAGGCACAGCGACTTCAGTGAGTAGAGCGCGGGGGGCCGGGGGTGGGGGGGAGCGGGTCATTTGGCCCTCCGGGCCTGGTCTACAAATCAAGGACTGGCCTGGGAAATGGAATCATGAGGAGCATCGGGAAGCATAGGAGGATTTATTGAGTATGTAAAACAATGCGCATTGATATAGCGCCTTTCACAACCCCAGTACATTTCAACAGTGCTTCACGGCCGACGGAATAATATTTTTCCAAATGCCATCGCTGGAAACGTCCCAACCATGTTGCGCACAGTACGATCCCAATAACAGCAGCGCGCTAATGACTTCGAATATTGGGAAGGTTGAATATTGTCCCTAGATGTCGATGTTTGCCCGAGCATGGGAGGGTGGGCGTGGGGGGGTGGGGGCGGAATAGAGAAGGGGGATAGGCGCGATCACAACGGTTAACAGGACGTACCGGTGTTTATTCCAGGTGGACCAGCCGCCCTGACCTCTCACCCGAAGCGGAGCCAGACCAGCACGGCGGACAACGACCTGAAGGAGGAGCGCATCCCGTTGCGCAAAACGACGGCCGGCGGGGGCGGCGGCGCAGTCACCAGCAGCAGCACCAGCAGCAGCACCAGCAGCCGTGCGGGAGCCCCGCCGTCCAGCCCCATGGTCAGCAGTGCCAACAACCCCAACAAGTCGGAGATCCCAGACCGGAGGAAAGTGACCGGGCCAACGAACGTAAGCAGCTTCTCGCCTCGAACTTCGAACTAGGGTCTGGCTTAGGAGTGGAGGTGATTGGTTAATACTTCTGTCAACACCCCAGGGATTGGCTTTGCACAAATCATGTCAATGCAACTATCCTCCACTTACTGTATCTTACAGAAGAAACCACCCTGCTTTAATCCAGGAGGTTGCTGCAGTTTTGGCCGTGAACTCTGTTTGCTGCAGTTTGTGGAGGCTCTTTTCTAAATAGACTCTGTAGACTGGTTGCTTTAGTACATTACATAGCAGCCCATCCAGTCCGTGCTGGTTTTATACTCCACGCTAGCCTCCTCTCAACTTTCCTTATCCAAATGTACCCTCTGTTCCCATCTCCACCTATCCTTGTCCAGGTCCTTGTATCGATACTATTCACCTCCAGTTCCACATTCCACAAGGGATCGGCACGACGACGCAATGGTTAGCCCTGCTCCCTCACCGCACCAGTGACCCGGGTTCAATTCCGGCCTTGGGGCGACTGTGTGGAGTTTTCCCTTTCTGCCCATGTCTGCGTGGGATTCCTCCGGGTGCTCCGGTTTCCTCCCACATTCCAACGGTGTGAAGGTTGGATAGATTGGCCATGCTAGATTGCCCCTTAGTGTCCAGGGATGTGCAGGTTAGTTGGGCACCTAACACACACATCTTTGGTCTGTGGGAGGAAACCGGAGCTCCCGCAGGAAACCCAGGCAGGCACGGGGAGAGCGTGCAAACTCCACCCAGACAGTGAGCCAAGCCGGGAAGGGAATCGAACCTGGGACCCTGGAGCCATGAGGCAGCTATGCTAACCACCCTGCCCACCTCCAATATTATTATAACTGGGAAGTAAGAAATGTCTCAAAAGTGCTTAAAACCTCCTAATCTGCCCCTATGATTTTCCAGCTGGGTTTTGTTAATAGACTCGAGGACAGTCCTGCAGGGTTGGAGACGGGAGGGGGGTCATTCTGCCCCCTGAGCCTATTCTGCCACATAGTTAGATCTTGGCTGGGATCTACGACTGAACCTTACAACCACCTTTGCCCCGTATACCTCGGCAACTTTGGCGAACACAAACCTATCCATCCCGGATTTAAAATTGAGAGTCGATCGAGGATCAATTGCCGTTTGCAGGAGAGAATTCCAAACTTCTCCCGCCCTTTGCTTGAGCAAACGTTTCCTAACTTCACCCCTGAAAGGACTGCACCCCCGCCCCAGACTCCCCCACCCCCGGATGTCGTCTCTCTCTCGCTCTACCTGCCCTGTCTGATACCCGGGGACCATGAAGGCCGTGGGGCCGAGCCGCTGACTAGCGTCGGCATTGGCGATCGGACGGCGAGTGATTGCCCGGGATATATCCGCGATGCCACCGGGAAGATGGGAGTTAATGGATTTGTTACCCCAGCCCTGCTGCGGTTTATCTTTCTCTGGTGACGTCTGCCGTTTTCCAAGTCAAACAAAAGTCACCACTTCACCCACACACTCACTCGATATAGCCGTGAGACTGAGTCACCTCATTAACATGCTGAACATGCAGATGGCTGGAACGGAAGCCCCACAACATGTACATCGCAAAACCTTCTAGTCAACTGAAAATCTCTGGGTCCTGGGTAACAGTAACCCACGGTGCGGTGTGTGCCGGGTAACAGTAACCCACGGTGCGGTGTGTGCCGGGAGACAGTAACCCACGGTGCGGTGTGTGCCGGGAGACAGTAACCCACGGTGCGGTGTGTGCCGGGAGACAGTAACCCACGGTGCGGTGTGTGCCTGGAAACAGTAACCCACGGTGCGGTGTGTGCCGGGAGACAGTAACCCACGGTGCGGTGTGTGCCGGGAAACAGTAACCCACGGTGCGGTGTGTGCCGGGAGACAGTAACCCACAGTGCGGTGTGTGCCGGGTAACTAACCCACGGTGCGATGTGTGCCGGGAGACAGTAACCCACGGTGCGGTGTGTGCCGGGAGACAGTAACCCACGGTGCGGTGTGTGCCGGGAGACAGTAACCCACGGTGCGGTGTGTGCCGGGAGACAGTAACCCACGGTGCGGTGTTGTGCCGGGTAACAGTAACCCACGGTGCGGTGTTGTGCCGGGTAACAGTAACCCACGGTGCGGTGTTGTGCCGGGAGACAGTAACCCACGGTGCTGTGTGTGCCAGGTAACAGTAACCCACGGTGCGGTGTTGTGCCGGGTAACAGTAACCCACGGTGCGGTGTGTGCCGGGTCACAGTAACCCACGGTGCAGTGTGTGCCGGGAGACCGTAACCCACGGTGCGGTGGTGTGCCGGGAAACAGTAACCCACGGTGCGGTGTGTGCGGGGTAACAGTAACCCACGGTGCGGTGTTGTGCCGGGAAACAGTAACCCACGGTGCGGTGTGTGCCGGGTGACAGTAACCCACGGTGCGGTGTGTGCCGGGTGACAGTAACCCACGGTGCGGTGTGTGCCGGGTAACAGTAACCCACGGTGCGGTGTGTGCCGGGTAACAGTAACCCACGGTGCGGTGTGTGCCGGGAGACAGTAACCCACGGTGCGGTGTGTGCCGGGAGACAGTAACCCACGGTGCGGTGTGTGCCGGGATACAGTAACCCACGGTGCGGTGTGTGCCGGGAGACAGTAACCCACGGTGCGGTGTGTGCCGGGAGACAGTAACCCACGGTGCGGTGTTGTGCCGGGTAACAGTAACCCACGGTGCGGTGTGTGCCGGGTGACAGTAACCCACGGTGCGGTGTTGTGCCGGGAGACAGTAACCCACGGTGCGGTGTTGTGCCGGGAGACAGTAACCCACGGTGCGGTGTTGTGCCGGGAGACAGTAACCCACGGTGCGGTGTTGTGCCGGGAGACAGTAACCCACGGTGCGGTGTGTGCCGGGAGACAGTAACCCACGGTGAGGTGTGTGCCGGGTGACAGTAACCCACGGTGCGGTGTGTGCCGGGTGACAGTAACCCACGGTGCGGTGTGTGCCGGGTGACAGTAACCCACGGTGAGGTGTGTGCCGGGAGACAGTAACCCACGGTGCGGTGTGTGCTGAGTCACAGTAATCCACGGTGCGGTGTTGTGCCGGGTGACAGTAACCCACGGTGAAGTGTGTGCCGGGAGACAGTAACCCACGGTGCGGTGTGTACCGGGTGACAGTAACCCACGGTGCGGTGTGTACCGGGTGACAGTAACCCACGGTGCGGTGTGTGCCGGGAGACAGTAACCCACGGTGCGGTGTGTGCCGGGTCACAGTAACCCACGGTGCGGCGTGTGCCGGGTGACAGTAACCCACTGTGCGGTGTGTGCCGGGAGACAGTATCCCACGGTGCGGTGTGTGCCGGGAGACAGTAACCCACGGTGCGGTGTGTGCCGGGAAACAGTAACCCACGGTGCGGTGTGTGCCGGGAAACAGTAACCCGCGGTGCGGTGTGTGCCGGGAAACAGTAACCCACGGTGTGGTGTGTGCCGGGAAACAGTAACCTACGGTGCGGTGTGTGCCGGGAGACAGTAACCCACGGTGCGGTGTGTACCGGGTGACAGTAACCCACGGTGCGGTGTGTGCCGGGTGACAGTAACCCACGGTGCGGTGTGTGCTGGGTGACAGTAACCCACGGTGCGGTATGTGCCAGGAGACAGTAACCCACGGTGCGGTGTGTGCCGGGATACAGTAACCCACGGTGCGGTGTGTGCCGGGTAACAGTAACCCACGGTGCGGTGTGTGCCGTGTCACAGTAACCCACGGTGCGGTGTGTGCCGGGAAACAGTAACCCACGGTGCGGTGTGTGCCGGGAAACAGTAACCCACGGTGTGGTGTGTGCCGGGAAACAGTAACCCACGGTGCGGTGTGTGCCGGGATACAGTAACCCACGGTGCGGTGTGTGCCGGGTGACAGTAACCCACGCTGCGGTGTGTGCCGGGAGACAGTAACCCACGGTGCGGTGTTGTGCCGGGATACAGTAACCCACGGTGCGGTGTGTGCCGGGATACAGTAACCCACGGTGCGGTGTGTGCCGGGAGACAGTAACCCACGGTGCGGTGTTGTGCCGGGTGACAGTAACCCACGGTGCGGTGTGTGCCGGGAGACAGTAACCCACGGTGCGGTGTTGTGCCGGGTGACAGTAACCCACGGTGCGGTGTGTGCCGGGAGACAGTAACCCACGGTGCGGTGTGTGCCGGGTGACAGTAACCCACGGTGCGGTGTGTACCGGGTGACAGTAACCCACGGTGCGGTGTGTGCTGGGTGACAGTAACCCACGGTGCGGTGTGTGCCGGGTCACAGTAACCCACGGTGCGGCGTGTGCCGGGTGACAGTAACCCACTGTGCGGTGTGTGCCGGGAGACAGTATCCCACGGTGCGGTGTGTGCCGGGAGACAGTAACCCACGGTGCGGTGTGTGCCGGGAAACAGTAACCCACGGTGCGGTGTGTGCCGGGAAACAGTAACCCGCGGTGCGGTGTGTGCCGGGTCACAGTAACCCACGGTGCAGTGTGTGCCGGGAGACCGTAACCCACGGTGCGGTGGTGTGCCGGGAAACAGTAACCCACGGTGCGGTGTGTGCGGGGTAACAGTAACCCACGGTGCGGTGTTGTGCCGGGAAACAGTAACCCACGGTGCGGTGTGTGCCGGGTGACAGTAACCCACGGTGCGGTGTGTGCCGGGTGACAGTAACCCACGGTGCGGTGTGTGCCGGGTAACAGTAACCCACGGTGCGGTGTGTGCCGGGAGACAGTAACCCACGGTGCGGTGTGTGCCGGGAGACAGTAACCCACGGTGCGGTGTGTGCCGGGAGACAGTAACCCACGGTGCGGTGTGTGCCGGGATACAGTAACCCACGGTGCGGTGTGTGCCGGGAGACAGTAACCCACGGTGCGGTGTGTGCCGGGAGACAGTAACCCACGGTGCGGTGTTGTGCCGGGTAACAGTAACCCACGGTGCGGTGTGTGCCGGGTGACAGTAACCCACGGTGCGGTGTTGTGCCGGGAGACAGTAACCCACGGTGCGGTGTTGTGCCGGGAGACAGTAACCCACGGTGCGGTGTTGTGCCGGGAGACAGTAACCCACGGTGCGGTGTTGTGCCGGGAGACAGTAACCCACGGTGCGGTGTGTGCCGGGAGACAGTAACCCACGGTGAGGTGTGTGCCGGGTGACAGTAACCCACGGTGCGGTGTGTGCCGGGTGACAGTAACCCACGGTGCGGTGTGTGCCGGGTGACAGTAACCCACGGTGAGGTGTGTGCCGGGAGACAGTAACCCACGGTGCGGTGTGTGCTGAGTCACAGTAATCCAGGGTGCGGTGTTGTGCCGGGTGACAGTAACCCACGGTGAAGTGTGTGCCGGGAGACAGTAACCCACGGTGCGGTGTGTACCGGGTGACAGTAACCCACGGTGCGGTGTGTACCGGGTGACAGTAACCCACGGTGCGGTGTGTGCCGGGAGACAGTAACCCACGGTGCGGTGTGTGCCGGGTCACAGTAACCCACGGTGCGGCGTGTGCCGGGTGACAGTAACCCACTGTGCGGTGTGTGCCGGGAGACAGTATCCCACGGTGCGGTGTGTGCCGGGAGACAGTAACCCACGGTGCGGTGTGTGCCGGGAAACAGTAACCCACGGTGCGGTGTGTGCCGGGAAACAGTAACCCGCGGTGCGGTGTGTGCCGGGAAACAGTAACCCACGGTGTGGTGTGTGCCGGGAAACAGTAACCTACGGTGCGGTGTGTGCCGGGAGACAGTAACCCACGGTGCGGTGTGTGCCGGGAGACAGTAACCCACGGTGCGGTGTGTGCTGAGTCACAGTAATCCAGGGTGCGGTGTTGTGCCGGGTGACAGTAACCCACGGTGAAGTGTGTGCCGGGAGACAGTAACCCACGGTGCGGTGTGTTCCGGGTGACAGTAACCCACGGTGCGGTGTGTACCGGGTGACAGTAACCCACGGTGCGGTGTGTGCCGGGAGACAGTAACCCACGGTGCGGTGTGTGCCGGGTCACAGTAACCCACGGTGCGGCGTGTGCCGGGTGACAGTAACCCACTGTGCGGTGTGTGCCGGGAGACAGTATCCCACGGTGCGGTGTGTGCCGGGAGACAGTAACCCACGGTGCGGTGTGTGCCGGGAAACAGTAACCCACGGTGCGGTGTGTGCCGGGAAACAGTAACCCGCGGTGCGGTGTGTGCCGGGAAACAGTAACCCACGGTGTGGTGTGTGCCGGGAAACAGTAACCTACAGTGCGGTGTGTGCCGGGAGACAGTAACCCACGGTGCGGTGTGTACCGGGTGACAGTAACCCACGGTGCGGTGTGTGCCGGGTCACAGTAACCCACGGTGCGGCGTGTGCCGGGTGACAGTAACCCACTGTGCGGTGTGTGCCGGGAGACAGTATCCCACGGTGCGGTGTGTGCCGGGAGACAGTAACCCACGGTGCGGTGTGTGCCGGGAAACAGTAACCCACGGTGCGGTGTGTGCCGGGAAACAGTAACCCGCGGTGCGGTGTGTGCCGGGAAACAGTAACCCACGGTGTGGTGTGTGCCGGGAAACAGTAACCTACGGTGCGGTGTGTGCCGGGAGACAGTAACCCACGGTGCGGTGTGTACCGGGTGACAGTAACCCACGGTGCGGTGTGTGCCGGGTGACAGTAACCCACGGTGCGGTGTGTGCTGGGTGACAGTAACCCACGGTGCGGTATGTGCCAGGAGACAGTAACCCACGGTGCGGTGTGTGCCGGGATACAGTAACCCACGGTGCGGTGTGTGCCGGGTAACAGTAACCCACGGTGCGGTGTGTGCCGTGTCACAGTAACCCACGGTGCGGTGTGTGCCCGGAAACAGTAACCCACGGTGCGGCGTGTGCCGGGAAACAGTAACCCACGGTGTGGTGTGTGCCGGGAAACAGTAACCCACGGTGCGGTGTGTGCCGGGATACAGTAACCCACGGTGCGGTGTGTGCCGGGTGACAGTAACCCACGCTGCGGTGTGTGCCGGGAGACAGTAACCCACGGTGCGGTGTTGTGCCGGGATACAGTAACCCACGGTGCGGTGTGTGCCGGGATACAGTAACCCACGGTGCGGTGTGTGCCGGGAGACAGTAACCCACGGTGCGGTGTTGTGCCGGGTGACAGTAACCCACGGTGCGGTGTGTGCCGGGAGACAGTAACCCACGGTGCGGTGTTGTGCCGGGTGACAGTAACCCACGGTGCGGTGTTGTGCCGGGTGACAGTAACCCACGGTGCGGTGTGTGCCGGGAGACAGTAACCCACGGTGCGGTGTGTGCCGGGTGACAGTAACCCACGGTGCGGTGTGTACCGGGTGACAGTAACCCACGGTGCGGTGTGTGCTGGGTGACAGTAACCCACGGTGCGGTGTGTGCCGGGAGACAGTAACCCACGGTGCGGTGTTGTGCCGGGTAACAGTAACCCACGGTGCGGTGTGTGCCGTGTCACAGTAACCCACGGTGCGGTGTGTGCCGGGAAACAGTAACCCACGGTGCGGTGTGTGCCGGGAAACAGTAACCCACGGTGTGGTGTGTGCCGGGAAACAGTAACCCACGGTGCGGTGTGTGCCGGGATACAGTAACCCACGGTGCGGTGTGTGCCGGGTGACAGTAACCCACGCTGCGGTGTGTGCCGGGAGACAGTAACCCACGGTGCGGTGTTGTGCCGGGATACAGTAACCCACGGTGCGGTGTGTGCCGGGATACAGTAACCCACGGTGCGGTGTGTGCCGGGAGACAGTAACCCACGGTGCGGTGTTGTGCCGGGTGACAGTAACCCACGGTGCGGTGTGTGCCGGGAGACAGTAACCCACGGTGCGGTGTTGTGCCGGGTGACAGTAACCCACGGTGCGGTGTGTGCCGGGAGACAGTAACCCACGGTGCGGTGTGTGCCGGGTGACAGTAACCCACGGTGCGGTGTGTGCCGGGTGACAGTAACCCACGGTGCGGTGTGTGCTGGGTGACAGTAACCCACAGTGAGGTGTGTGCCGGGAGACAGTAACCCACGGTGCGGTGTTGTGCCGGGTCACAGTAACCCACGGTGCGGTGTGTACCGGGTCACAGTAACCCACGGTGCGTTGTGTGCCGGGAGACAGTAACCCACGGTGCGGTGTGTGCCGGGAGACAGTATCCCACGGTGCGGTGTGTGCCGGGTAACAGTAACCCACGGTGCGGTGTGTGCCGGGTCACAGTAACCCACGGTGCGGTGTGTGCCGGGAAACAGTAACCCACAGTGCGGTGTGTGCCGGGAGACAGTATCCCACGGTGCGGTGTGTGCCGGGTCACAGTAACCCACGGTGCGGTGTGTGCCGGGAGACAGTAACCCACGGTGCGGTGTTGTGCCGGGTGACAGTAACCCACGGTGCGGTGTGTGCCGGGAGACAGTAACCCACGGTGCGGTGTGTGCCGGGTGACAGTAACCCACGGTGCGGTGTGTACCGGGTGACAGTAACCCACGGTGCGGTGTGTGCTGGGTGACAGTAACCCACAGTGAGGTGTGTGCCGGGAGACAGTAACCCACGGTGCGGTGTTGTGCCGGGTCACAGTAACCCACGGTGCGGTGTGTACCGGGTCACAGTAACCCACGGTGCGTTGTGTGCCGGGAGACAGTAACCCACGGTGCGGTGTGTGCCGGGAGACAGTATCCCACGGTGCGGTGTGTGCCGGGTAACAGTAACCCACGGTGCGGTGTGTGCCGGGTCACAGTAACCCACGGTGCGGTGTGTGCCGGGAAACAGTAACCCACAGTGCGGTGTGTGCCGGGAGACAGTATCCCACGGTGCGGTGTGTGCCGGGTCACAGTAACCCACGGTGCGGTGTGTGCCGGGTCACAGTAACCCACGGTGCGGTGTGTGCCGGCTAACAGTAACCCACGGTGCGGTGCTGTGCCGGGAAACAGTAACCCACGGTGCGGTGTGTGCCGGGAAACAGTAACCCACGGTGCGGTGTGTGCCGGGTAACAGTAACCCACGGTGCGGTGTGTGCCGGGAAACAGTAACCCACGGTGCGGTGTGTGCCGGGTAACAGTAACCCACGGTGCGGTGTTGTTCCTGGAAACAGTAACCCACGGTGCGGTGTTGTGCCGGGTAACAGTAACCCACGGTGCGGTGTGTGCCGGGCAACAGTAACCCACGGTGCGGTGGTGTGCCGGGAAACAGTAACCCACGGTGCGGTGTGTGCCGGGCAACAGTAACCCAAGGTGCGGTGTGTGCCGGGTAACAGTAACCCACGGTGCGGTGTGTGCCGGGAAACAGTAACCCACGGTGCGGTGTGTGCCGGGTCACAGTAACCCACGGCGCGGTGTTTGCTGGGTGACAGTAACCCACGGCGCGGTGTTTGCTGGGTGACAGTAACCCACGGTGCGGTGTGTGCCGGGTAACAGTAACCCACGGTGCGGTGTGTGCCGGGAAACAGTAACCCACAGTGCGGTGTGTGCCTGGAAACAGTAACCCACGGTGCGGTGTTTGCTGGGTGACAGTAACCCACGGTGCGGCGTGTGCCGGGAAACAGTAACCCACGGTGCGGTGTGTGCCGGGAAACAGTAACCCACAGTGCGGTGTGTGCCTGGAAACAGTAACCCACGGTGCGGTGTGTGCCGGGAAACAGTAACCCACGGTGCGGTGTGTGCGGGGTAACAGTAACCCACGGTGCGGTGTGTGCCGGGAAACAGTAACCCACAGTGCGGTGTGTGCCGGGAAACAGTAACCCACGGTGCGGTGTGTGCCGGGAAACAGTAACCCACGGTGCGGTGTTGTGCCGGGAGACAGTAACCCACGGTGCGGTGTTGTGCCAGGTAACAGTAACCCACGGTGCGGTGTGTGCCGGGAGACAGTAACCCACGGTGCGGTGTGTGCCGGGTCACAGTAACCCACGGTGCGGTGTGTGCCGGGAAACAGAAACCCACGGTGCGGTGTGTGCCGGGAAACAGTAACCCACGGTGCGGTGTGTGCCGGGTCACAGTAACCCACGGCGCGGTGTTTGCTGGGTGACAGTAACCCACGGTGCGGTGTGTGCCGGGAGACAGTAACCCACGGTGCGGTGTTGTGCCGGGTAACAGTAACCCACGGTGCGGTGTGTGCCGGGAGACAGTAACCCACGGTGCGGTGTGTGCCGGGAGACAGTAACCCACGGTGCGGTGTGTGCCGGGTCACAGTAACCCACGGTGCGGTGTGTGCCGGGAAACAGTAACCCACGGTGCGGTGTTGTGCCGGGTAACAGTAACCCACGGTGCGGTGTGTGCCAGGTAACAGTAACCCACGGTGCGGTGTGTGCCGGGAGACAGTAACCCACGGTGCGGTGTTGTGCCGGGAGACAGTAACCCACGGTGCGGTGTTGTGCCGGGTCACAGTAACCCACGGTGCGGTGTGTGCCGGGAAACAGAAACCCACGGTGCTGTGTGTGCCGGGAAACAGTAACCCACGGTGCGGTGTGTGCCGGGTGACAGTAACCCACGGTGCGGTGTGTGCCGGGAGACAGTAACCCACGGTGCGGTGTGTGCTGGGTCACAGTAACCCACGGTGCGGTGTGTGCCGGGTAACAGTAACCCACGGTGCGGTGTGTGCCGGGAAACAGTAACCCACGGTGCGGTGTGTGCCGGGTAACAGTAACCCACGGTGCGGTGTTGTTCCTGGAAACAGTAACCCACGGTGCGGTGTTGTGCCGGGTAACAGTAACCCACGGTGCGGTGTGTGCCGGGCAACAGTAACCCACGGTGCGGTGGTGTGCCGGGAAACAGTAACCCACGGTGCGGTGTGTGCCGGGCAACAGTAACCCAAGGTGCGGTGTGTGCCGGGTAACAGTAACCCACGGTGCGGTGTGTGTCGGGAAACAGTAACCCACGGTGCGGTGTGTGCCGGGTCACAGTAACCCACGGCGCGGTGTTTGCTGGGTGACAGTAACCCACGGCGCGGTGTTTGCTGGGTGACAGTAACCCACGGTGCGGTGTGTGCCGGGTAACAGTAACCCACGGTGCGGTGTGTGCCGGGAAACAGTAACCCACAGTGCGGTGTGTGCCTGGAAACAGTAACCCACGGTGCGGTGTTTGCTGGGTGACAGTAACCCACGGTGCGGTGTGTGCCGGGAGACAGTAACCCACGGTGCGGTGTTGTGCCGGGTAACAGTAACCCACGGTGCGGTGTGTGCCGGGAGACAGTAACCCACGGTGCGGTGTGTGCCGGGAGACAGTAACCCACGGTGCGGTGTGTGCCGGGTCACAGTAACCCACGGTGCGGTGTGTGCCGGGAAACAGTAACCCACGGTGCGGTGTTGTGCCGGGTAACAGTAACCCACGGTGCGGTGTGTGCCAGGTAACAGTAACCCACGGTGCGGTGTGTGCCGGGAGACAGTAACCCACGGTGCGGTGTTGTGCCGGGAGACAGTAACCCACGGTGCGGTGTTGTGCCGGGTCACAGTAACCCACGGTGCGGTGTGTGCCGGGAAACAGAAACCCACGGTGCTGTGTGTGCCGGGAAACAGTAACCCACGGTGCGGTGTGTGCCGGGTGACAGTAACCCACGGTGCGGTGTGTGCCGGGAGACAGTAACCCACGGTGCGGTGTGTGCTGGGTCACAGTAACCCACGGTGCGGTGTGTGCCGGGTAACAGTAACCCACGGTGCGGTGTGTGCCGGGAAACAGTAACCCACGGTGCGGTGTGTGCCGGGAGACAGTAACCCACGGTGCGGTGTGTGCCGGGAGACAGTAACCCACAGTGCGGTGTGTGCCGGGAAACAGTAACCCACGGTGCGGTGTGTGCCGGGTGACAGTAACCCACGGTGCGGTGTGTGCCGGGAGACAGTAACCCACAGTGCGGTGTGTGCTGGGAGACAGTAACCCACGGTGCGGTGTTGTGCCGGGTGACAAGAGCCCACGGTGCGGTGTGTGCCGGGAGACAGTAACCCACAGTGCGGTGTGTGCCGGGTGACAGTAACCCACGGTGCGGTGTGTGCCGGGTGACTGTAACCCACGGTGCGGTGTGTGCCGGGAGACAGTAACCCACGGTGCGGTGTGTGCCGGGAAACAGTAACCCACAGTGCGGTGTGTGCCGGGTGACAGTAACCCACGGTGCGGTGTGTGCCGGGTGACAGTAACCCACGGTGCGGTGTGTGCCGGGAGACAGTAACCCACGGCGCGGTGTGTGCCGGGAGACAGTAACCCACGGTGCGGTGTGTGCCGGGAAACAGAAACCCACGGTGCTGTGTGTGCCGGGAAACAGTAACCCACGGTGCGGTGTGTGCCGGGAGACAGTAACCCACGGTGCAGTGTGTGCCGGGAGACAGTACCCCACGGTGCGGTGTGTGCCGGGAGACAGTAACCCACGGTGCGGTGTGTGCCGGGAGACAGTAACCCACGGTGCGGTGTGTGCTGGGTCACAGTAACCCACGGTGCGGTGTGTGCCGGGTAACAGTAACCCACGGTGCGGTGTGTGCCGGGAAACAGTAACCCACGGTGCGGTGTGTGCCGGGAGACAGTAACCCACGGTGCGGTGTGTGCCGGGAGACAGTAACCCACGGTGCGGTGTGTGCCGGGAAACAGTAACCCACGGTGCGGTGTGTGCCGGGTGACAGTAACCCACGGTGCGGTGTGTGCCGGGAGACAGTAACCCACAGTGCGGTGTGTGCTGGGAGACAGTAACCCACGGTGCGGTGTTGTGCCGGGTGACAAGAGCCCACGGTGCGGTGTGTGCCGGGAGACAGTAACCCACAGTGCGGTGTGTGCCGGGTGACAGTAACCCACGGTGCGGTGTGTGCCGGGTGACTGTAACCCACGGTGCGGTGTGTGCCGGGAGACAGTAACCCACGGTGCGGTGTGTGCCGGGAAACAGTAACCCACAGTGCGGTGTGTGCCGGGTGACAGTAACCCACGGTGCGGTGTGTGCCGGGTGACAGTAACCCACGGTGCGGTGTGTGCCGCGAGACAGTAACCCACGGCGCGGTGTGTGCCGGGAGACAGTAACCCACGGTGCGGTGTGTGCCGGGTGACAGTAACCCACGGTGCGGTGTGTACCGGGTGACAGTAACCCACGGTGCGGTGTGTGCCGGGAGACAGTAACCCACGGTGCGGTGTGTGCCGGGAGACAGTAACCCACGGTGCGGTGTGTGCCGGGAGACAGTAACCCACGGTGCGGTGTGTGCCGGTTAACAGTAACCCACGGTGCGGTGTGTGCCGGGAGACAGTATCCCACGGTGCGGTGTGTGCCGGGAGACAGTAACCCACGGTGCGGTGTGTACCGGGTGACAGTAACCCATGGTGCGGTGTGTACCGGGTGACAGTAACCCACGGTGCGGTGTGTGCCGGGAGACAGTAACCCACGGTGCGGTGTGTACCGGGAGACAGTAACCCACGGTGCGGTGTGTGCCGGGTAACAGTAACCCACGGTGCGGTGTGTACCGGGTAACAGTAACCCACGGTGCGGTGTGTACCGGGTAACAGTAACCCACGGTGCGGTGTGTACCGGGTAACAGTAACCCACGGTGCGGTGTGTACCGGGTGACAGTAACCCACGGTGCGGTGTGTACCGGGTGACAGTAACCCACGGTGCGGTGTGTACCGGGTGACAGTAACCCACGGTGCGGTGTGTACCGGGTGACAGTAACCCACGGTGCGGTGTGTACCGGGTGACAGTAACCCACGGCGCGGTGTGTGCCGGGTGACAGTAACCCACGGCGCGGTGTTGTGCAGTGGGTGCAATTAAACCCCGGTGCTGGACACTCGCATCCGAATGAAGAGTACTTCTGCCCATCAATAAAAATCCGTGACACGCGTGTTAGCCAGGCTGCACCCCGGCGGGGAGCGGGAGGTTTGATTGGTGTGTGTGCTGCCGCTTTTTTTCTCCCTTGCACTGTCTTTCATTCTCTCTTTCATTTTCTCGTTCTCATTCTCTCTCTCTGTCATTCTCTCTCTCTCTCTCTCATTCTCTCATTCATTCTCTCTCGTTCATTCTCTCTCCCTCTCGATCATTCTCTCTCTCTCTCGCTCAATCTCTCTCTCTCGTTCTCTCATTCTCTCTCTCTCTCATTCTCTCTCTCTCTCATTCTCTCTTCCTCAGTCACTCTCATTCTCTCTCTCGCTCATTCTCTCTCTCACTCTCTCCCATTCTCTCTCTCTCGCTCATTCTCTCTCTCGCTCTCTCGCTCATTCTCTCTCTCTCATTCTCTCTCTCTCTCTCTCATTCTCTCTCTCTCTCATTCTCTCTGTCATTCTTTCTCTCTCTCTCTCTCTCTCTCATTCTCTCTCCCATTCTCTCGCTCATTCTCTCTTTCTCTCCCATTCTCTCGCTCATTCTCTCTCTCGCTCATTCTCTCTTCTCTCTCTCTCTTTCTCTCATTCTCTCTCTTTCATTCTCTCTCTATCTCATTCTCTCTCTCTCACTCTCGAGCGCTCTCTCTCTCTCATTCTCTCTCTCATTGTCTCTCTCTCTCTCATTCTCTCTCTTTTATTCGGTCTCCCATTCTCTCTCTCTTTCTCTCTCTCTCTCCTTCTCTCTCATTCTCATTGTCTCTCTCTCATTCTCTCTCTCATTCTCTCTCTCTCTCTCTCTCTCTCTCTCTCTCTCTCTCATTCTCTCTCATTCTCTCTCTCTTTCTCTTATTCTCTCTCTCATTCTCTCTCCCATTCTCTCGCTCATTCTCTCCTCTCTCTCTCATTCTCTCTCTTTCATTCTCTCCCTCTCTATCTCATTCTCTCACTCACTCTCGCGCGTTTTCTCTATCTCTCATTCTCTCTCTCTCTCTCTCTCATTCTCTTTTTCTCTCTTTCTCTCATTCTCTCTCTCTTTCTCTCATTCTCTCTCTCTCTCTCTCTCTCTCTCTCTCTCTCATTCTCTCTTTCTCATTCTCTCTCTTTTATTCGGTCTCCCATTCTCTCTCTCTCATTCTCTCTCTCTCTCTCTCTCTCTCTCTCTCTCTCTCTCTCTTTCTCCCTCTCTCTCTCTCCTTCTCTCTCATTCTCATTGTCTCTCTCTCATTCTCTCTCTCTCTCTTTCTCTCTCGCTCTCGCTCTCATTCTCTCTCTCTCTCATTCTCATTCTCTTTCTCTCATTCTCTCTCTCTTTCATTCTGTCTCTCTTTGTCTCTCATTCTATCTCTCATTCTTTCATTCTCTCTCTCTCATTCTCTCTCTTTCATTCTGTCTCCCATTCTCTCTCTCTCATTCTCTCACTCTCACTCTCTCTCTCACTCATTCTCTCTCCCTCTCATTCTCTCTCTCTCTCATTCTGTCTCTCTCATTGTTTCTCTCTCTCTCATTCTCTCTCCCTCTCTCTCTCCCTCTCTCATTCTCTCTCTCTCTCATTGTTTCTTTCTCTCATTCTCTCTCTCTCATTCTCTCTCTCTCTCTCTCTCTCATTCTCCCTCTCTCTCTCATTATCTCTCTGATTGGCCACGGCAGATTGGGGGAGACGATTCTTTTCCCACTAGACGTGGACCCTTGGGGCAAAACGCTTCCAGTTCCAACCTTTGTGTCAACACTTTCAAATACTGTGTTAGCATTTCTGGCCCTGGAGGAACTACTCTGCCCCAATGTGCTGTAATTCAGGCTTCCCGTCAACAGGGTTGCTGTGGAGCGGATTGCCAACCGCCAGCAGCCGACATTTTCTTTTTCCAAACTAATTTTTGAGGTGTTTTATTTTCGGACATTCATTGAGTGCTTAAACTGTCTTTTGATTTTTCATATCCAATAAAGGGCCCCCACTGCACCCCCACCCAGACACACTCTCCCAACCCCTACACATTTACACCCAAAAGTGGTTGGGCCTAGTTGTGAATGCCGGAGCCTGGATCTTAGGCCGCAGCCTGGCCACAACCCTAAACTAAAGTTGCCTCGGCCGGGAGCATTTATTCCCGGAGGCCTCACCTCAAAACGGTTGGCCAGCCTTCGATAATTTTCCAATATTTATCACAAATAACAGAAAGTGTTCGATGTGCATTTGGGGGAAACAGAAACACAATTTTTAAATTTTTTAAAAAATGACTGGAATGTTTTTCTCCTGGGCATCGCTCTCTCCGGTGTCGCAGCAAACACTCTTTAATTCCTGGAGACCGTTTTACTGTCAAGTTCTGTCTCCGTGTAGGGAGAGCCGATCGCCCGTATATAGCCCGTCGTGATGGCCGTTTAGATGATCGCCTGAACTCCCAGAACCCTCTGTGGTGAATGTAAATACAGTTAATTCACCAATTATGTTCTATGTTATTAACCCTGTGGGTTTTATCTGTGGGCCATTGTATGGCTTCACCCACAGGGGGAGATGCTGGAGGATGTTGGAGCATGTATGGGCTCCGCCCCTTTGAAGGGGTATAAGATTGGCTGGCCTGTGGGACTGTCCTCAGTATGTACCAGTCGCAGGCAGGCAAAGTTGATAGTTAATTAAAACCACTGTTTTACTCCGACACGAGTCCTTGAGTGAATTGATGGTCGCATCAATTTAACTACCTGAACAAAAACGATTATGGAGTCAGCCCTCAAACCTGACAGACTGGAGCTCGATCTACAGGCTGCGGAGGCGAAGGATTTTCTTTTCACACTGGCTGCGGTGTTTCAAGGCCTACCTTGCCGCGTCGTCGACGCCATCCGTCACGGACGAACAAAAATTGAGTCTCCTCCATACAGGTGAGTCACCGCATTTCTGTGCAACTCGAAGAGGCCACCTCATATACCGCCGCTCTCGCAATCCTCGAGCGCATCTATGTGCGGCCTGTGAACGAGGTCTATGTGCGACATATTCTCACTACTCGACGCCAGCGCCCCGGGGAGTCACTCGACGACTATCTGCGCGACCTCAAAGCCCTCGCGCGCAACTGCAACTATCAGGCCGTTATGGCCACTCAGCACGTGGAGCTCGCCGTCCGAGACGGCTACGTTGCGGGGGTCAGATCAAATTACGTGCGGCAGCGACTGCTCGAGAAAGGGGCCCAGGACCTGGACGAGACGGTGAAACTGGCGACTTCGCTGGAGGTCGCTTTCCAGAGCCTCACTGCATTTCCAGCCGAACACTCGACACCCTCGTGGGCCCCCGACCAGAGACTACCCCAGGCCTGTGCTGCGCGCCCACCCGCTCATCGTGGGGGGTCGCCTTGTTATTTTTGCGGCCAGCCTCAACACCCTCGACAGCACTGCCCGGCCCGCAACGCGCGCTGCAACAGTTGCGGCCGAGAAGGGCACTTCGCCAAGGTCTGCCTCGCCAAGCCTCAGCACGCGAACTCTCAGACCCGGAGTACCGACTCTCAGGCCCGCAGGCCTCGCAATGTGGCAGCGTGCCTGCCGACTACGCACAGCACGTGCGACTCACGGGGCCGCCATTTTGGCCATCCTCCCCGACGCGGTCGGCCACGTGCGATCCATGGGGGCCGCCATCTTGGACGCCATCTTCCTCCATGCCCGCCACGTTTGATCAACGGGGGCCGCCATCTTGGGCGCCATCTGCTACGCCGCTCGACAAGTACGGCCTGCTCGGACAGCCGACCACGGTTACCCACAACTCAGCGCAGTTACCTTGGACCAGTCGCGACCCAAGCACCTTAAGAGCTCAATCATGGCTGTCCGGGTTAACGGGTACGAGACACATAAGAACTAGGAGCAGGAGTCGGCCATCTGGCTCCTCGAGCCTGCTCCACCATTCAATGAGATCATGGCTGATCTTTTGTGGACTCGGCTCCACTTTCCGGCCCGAACACCATAAACCCTTAATCCCTTTATTCTTCAAAAAACTATCTATCTTTATCTTAAAAACATTTAATGAAGGAGCCTCTACTGCTTCACTGGGTAAGGAATTCCATAGATTCACAACCCGTTGGGTGAAGAAGTTCCTCCTAAACTCAGTCCTAAATCTACTTCCCCTTATTTTGAGGCTATGCCCCCTAGTTCTGCTTTCACCCGCCAGTGGAAACAACCTGCCCGCATCTATCCTATCTATTCCCTTCATAATCTTATATGTTTCTATAAGATCCCCCCTCATCCTTCTAAATTCCAACGAGTACAGTCCCAGTCTGCCCAACCTCTCCTCATAATCCAACCCCTTCAGCTCTGGGATTAACCTAGTGAATCTCCTCTGCACACCCTCCAGTGCCAGTACGTCCTTTCTCAAGTAAGGAGACCAAAACTGAACACAATACTCCAGGTGTGGCCTCACTAACACCTTATACAATTGCAGCACAACCTCCCTAGTCTTAAACTCCATCCCTCTAGCAATGAAGGACAAAATTCCATTTGCCTTCTTAATCACCTGCTGCACCTGTAAACCAACTTTTTATGACTCATGCACTAGCACACCCAGGTCTCTCTGCACAGCAGCATGTTTTAATATTTTATCATTTAAATAATAATCCCTTTTGCTGTTATTCCTACCAAAATGGATAACCTCACATTTGTCAACATTGTATTCCATCTGCCAGACCCTAGCCCATTCACTTAGCCTATCCAAATCCCTCTGCAGACTTCCAGTATCCTCTGCACTTTTTGCTTTACCACTTATCTTAGTGTCGTCTGCAAACTTGGACACATTGCCCTTGGTCCCCAACTCCAAATCATCTATGTAAATTGTGAACAATTGTGGGCCCAACACTGATCCCTGAGGGACACCACTAGCAACTGATTGCCAACCAGAGAAACACCCATTAATCCCTACTCTTTGCTTTCTATTAATTAACCAATCCTCTCTCCATGCTACTACTTTCCCCTTAATGCCATGCATCTTTATCTTATGCAGCAACCTTTTGTGTGGCACCTTGTCAAAGGCTTTCTGGAAATCCAGATATACCACATCCATTGGCTCCCTGTTATCTACCGCACTGTTAATGTCCTCAACAAATTCCACTAAATTAGTTAGGCACGACCTGCCCTTTATGAACCCATGCTGCGCCTGCCCAATGGGACAATTTCCATCCAGATGCCTCGCTATTTCTTCCTTGATGATAGATTCCAGCATCTTCCTTACTACCAAAGTTAAGCTCACTGGCCTATAATTACCCACTTTCTGCCTACCTCCTTTTAAAAAAAAATATGTTTATTCAAATTTTTCCAACAAAATTTTTAACAAACAAACCCCCCCCCATAACAAAAAGAACACAAACACCACAATCAAAAATAATAAACTCCTTATACATTGGGTTTCTCCCGCATATATTAACCCCCCCATATGACATTCAAAAGTACCCTTGGGGAAACCCCCGCCCAAATACCATCCGACAGAGACAGATCGCCGAAACCTTGCCTTCTCCAACCCATACACCCGAAATCACCCTGTCCTGAATCCTCTGTGCCGGGAGCAACGGGAATTCCCTCACCTGCCGCCTCACAAACGCTCTCACTTGCATGTACCTGAACTCATTTCCCAGGGGTAACCCAAACTTCTCCTCCAGTGCCCCTAGGCTCGCAAACGTCCCATCTATAAACAGGTCCCCCATTCTTCTGATCCCTGCCCGATGCCAGCTCCGAAACCCCCCATCCATCCCTCCCGGGACGAACCGATGGTTCTCCCGAATCGGGGACCAAACCGAGGTTCCCATCTCGCCTCTATGCCGTCTCCACTGCCCCCAGATCTTCAAAATTGCCGCCACCACCGGACTCGTGGTGTACCGTGTCGGCGAGAGCGGCAGCGGTGCCGTCACCAGCGCCCTCAGACTCGTGCCCCTGCAGGACGCCATCTCCAACCTCTTCCACGCCGCCCCCTCTCCCTCTATTACCCACTTACGGATCATCGCCACATTGGCTGCCCAATAGTAGCCGCACAGATTCGGCAGCGCCAGACCTCCCCTGTCCCTACTACGTTCCAGAAACACCCTCTTTACCCTCGGGGTCTTATTTACCCACACGAAACCCATGATGCTCCTACCTGCCCGTTTGAAAAAGGCCTTGGGAATCATAATGGGAAGGCACTGGAACACAAAGAGAAACCTCGGGAGGACCGTCATTTTGACTGACTGCACCCTACCCACTAGCGAGAGTGGCAGCACATCCCATCTTTTGAAATCCTCCTCCATCTACTCCACCAACCGCGTCAAATTGAGTTTGTGCAGGGCCCTCCAACTCCCAGCCACCTGGATCCCTAAGTACCGAAAGCCCCTTTCTGCCCTCTTCAACAGTAGGTCGTCTATCCCCCTTCCCTGGTCCCCTGGATGCACCACAAAGAGCTCACTTTTCCCTACGTTGAGCTTATAGCCCGAGAAGTCCCCAAACTCCCTTAGGATCTGATTGACCTCCACCATCCCCTCCACTGGATCTGCCACATACAGCAACAGGTCATCTGCATACAGCGACACCCGATGTTCCTCTCCCCCTCGGACCAGTCCCCTCCATTTCCTGGACTCCCTTAGTGCCATGGCCAAAGGCTCAATTGCCAATGCAAACAACAAGGGGGACAGGGGGCATCCCTGCCTCGTCCCTCAATACAGCCGAAAGTACTCCGACCTCCGCCGATTCGTAGCCACACTCGCCACCGGGGCTCTATATAGGAGCCTGACCCAACTGATAAACCCCTCCCCGAACCCAAACCTCCGCAACACTTCCCACAGATACTCCCACTCCACCCGGTCGAAGGCCTTCTCCCCGTCCATAGCTGCCACTACCTCCGCCTCTCCCACTACCTCCGCCTCTCCCTCCACCGATGGCATCATAATCACGTTGAGGAGCCTCCGCACATTAGTGTTTAGCTGCCTGCCCTTTACAAATCCCATCTGGTCCTCATGAATCACCCCAGGGACACAGTCCTCAATTCTCGTAGCCAGCACTTTTGCCAGCAACTTAGCATCCACATTAAGCAGCGAGATCGGTCTATACGACCCACATTGCAGTGGGTCCTTCTCCCGCTTCAGAATCAGCGAGATCAGCGCCCCGGACATTGTCGGGGGCAGGGTCCCCCTCTCCCTTGCCTCATTGAAAGTCCTCACTAACAACGAGCCTAGCAGGTCCACATATTTCCTATAAAACTCGACCGGGAACCCATTGGCCCCGGGGCCTTCCCCGCCTGCATGCTCCCCAATCCTTTAACCAGCTCCTCCAACCCAATTGGCGCCCCTAAACCAGCCACCTCCTGCTCCTCCACCCTCGGGAACCTCAGTTGATCCAAAAATCGTCACATCCCCTCTTCCCCCGCTGGGGGCTCAGATCTGTACAGCTCCTGATAGAAGTCCTTAAATACCTAATTTACTCTCCCCGCACCGTATTCCCCCTGCTATCCTTAACTCTACCTATCTCCCTCGCTGCCACCCTCTTACGGAGCTGGTGTGCCAGCATCCAGCTCGCCTTCTCCCCATACTCGTACGTCACCCCCTGCGCTTTCCTCCACTGTGCCTCTGCTTTCCCCGTGGTCAACAGGTCGAATTCCATCTGGAGGTTCCGTCGCTCCCTAAGTAGCCCCACCTCGGGGGGCCTCTGCATATCTCCTGTCCACCGTTAAGATCTCCCCCACCAACCCCTCCCTCTCCCTCCCCTCTCTTCTCCCTGTGGCCCTAATGGAGATAGCTCTCCCCTGACCACCGCCTTCAACGCCTCCCAGACTACCCCCACCTGCACCTCTCCGTTGTCATTGGCCTCCAACTATCTCTCAATGCACCCCCGCACCCTGCCGCACACCACCTCATCCGCCAGTAATCCCACATCAAGACGCCACAGCGGACCCTGGTCCCTCTCCTCTCCTAACTCCAGTTCCACCCAGTGCGGGGCATGATCTGAGATGGCTATGGCCGAATACTCCGTTCCTTCCACTTTCGGGATTAGCGCCCTATTCAAAACAAAAAAGTTTATCCGGGAGTAGGCTCTATGTACATGGCAAAAGAATGAGAATTCCCTGGCCAGGAGCCTAGCAAACCTCCATGGATCCACTCCCCCCATCTGGTCCATAAACCCCCTCAGCACCTTGGCCGCAGCCGGCCTCTTCCCCGTCTTGGATCTGGAGCGATCTAATGCTGGATCCAGCACCGTGTTGAAATCCCCCCCATTATCAAGCTTCCTGCCCCCAGGTCCGGAATCCGACCCAGCATGCGCTTCATAAATCCGGCATCATCCCAGTTCGGGGCATATACGTTTACCAGTACCACCCACACCCCCTGCAAACTACCTCTCACCATCACGTATCGACCTCCATTATCCACTACAATATTCTTGGCCTCAAACGACACCCGTTTCCCCACCAGTATTGCAACCCCTCTGCGCTTCGCATCCAGCCCCGAATGGAATACCTGTCCTACCCATCCCTTTCTCAACCTGACCTGATCTGCCACCTGCAGATGTGTCTCCTGAAGCATGACCACGTCTGCCCTCAGTCCCTTTAAGTGTGCGAACACTCGGGCCCTCTTTACTGGCCAATCCAGGCCCCTCACATTCCAAGTTATCAGCCGGATTGGGGGGCTTCTCTCTCTCTCTCTCTCTCTCTCTCTCCCCCCCCCCCCGCCCGCCGACTAGCCATCTCCTTTTCTAGGCCAGTGCCTACCTCCTTTTTTAAACAGTGGTGTCACGTTTGCTAATTTCCAATCCGCCGGGACCACCCCAGAGTCTAGTGAATTTTGGTAAATTATCACTAGTGCGTTTACAATTTCCCTAGCCATCTCTTTTAGCACTCTGGGATGCATTCCACCAGGGCCAGGAGACTTGTCTACCTTTAGCCCCATTAGCTTGCCCATCACTACCTCCTTGGTGATAACAATCCTCTCAAGGTCCTCACCTGTCATAGCCTCATTTCCATCAGTCACTGGCATGTTATTTGTGTCTTCCACTGTGAAGACCGACCCAAAAAACCTGTTCAGTTCCTCAGCCATTTCCTCATCTCCCATTATTAAATCTCCTTCTCATCCTCTAAAGGACCAATATTTACCTTAGCCACTCTTTTTTGTTTTATATATTTGTAGAAACTTTTACTATCTGTTTTCATATTCTGAGCAAGTTTACTCTCATAATCTATCTTACTCTTCTTTATAGCGTTTTTAGTAGCTTTCTGTTGTCCCCTAAAGATTTCCCAGTCCTCTAGTCTCCCACTAATCTTTGCTACTTTGTATGCTTTTTCCTTCAATTTGATACTCTCCCTTATTTCCTTCGATATCCACGGTCGATTTTCCCTCTTTCTACCGTCCTTCCTTTTTGTTGGTATAAACCTTTGCTGAGCTCCGTGAAAAATCACTTGGAAGGTTCTCCACTGTTGCTCAACTGTTTCACCATAAAGTCTTAGCTCCCAGTCTACCTTAGCTAGTTCTTCTCTCATCCCATTGTAATCACATTTGTTTAAGCACAAAACACTAGTGTTTGATTTTACCTTCTCACCCTCCATCTGTATTTTAAATTCCACCATATTGTGATCGCTCCTTCCGAGAGGATTCCTAACTATGAGATCCTGAATCAATCCTGTCTCATTACACAGGACCTGATCTAGGACCCTCGTAGGTTCCATTACATACTGTTCTAGGAAACTATCGCGGATACATTCTATAAACTCCTCCTCAAGGCTGCCTTGACCGACCTGGTTAAACCAATCGACATGTAGATTAAAATCCCCCATGATAACTGCTGTCCCATTTCTACATGCATCAGTTATTTCTTTGTTTATTGCCTGCCCCACCATAATGTTACTATTTGGTGGCCTATAGACTATTCCTATCAGTGACTTTTTCATCTTACTATTCCTGATTTCCACCCAAATGGATTCAACCTTATCCTCCATAGCACCAATGTCATCCCTTACTATTGCCCGGATGTCATCCTTAAAAAACAGAGCTACACCACCTCCCTTACCATCCACTCTGTCCTTCCGAATAGTTTGATACCATCGGATATTTAACTCCCAGTCATGACCATCCTTTAACCATGTTTCAGTAATGGCCACTAAATCATAGTCATTCACGATGATTTGAGCCATCAACTCATTTACCTTATTCCGAATACTACGAGCATTCAGGTAAAGTACACTTATGTTGGCTTTTTTACCTCTGTTCTGAATCTTAACACCTCGATCAGTAACCTCTCCTAAGTTATATTTCCTCTTAACTTTTCTCCTAATTTTCCTTGTCATTGAACCCATATCTTCATGTAACAACCTGCCGCGTCGCTTACCATTAATGTTTTTACTTCCCGTTTTAGCCCTTTTAGTATTCCTGGTCCTATTCACTGAGCTCCCCTCAGTCACTGTACCTTGTGCTGTCGCCATTTTTGATTTTTGACTATGGCTTCTCTGCCTTAAACTTTCCCCCTTACTGCCTTTTGTTTCTGTCCCTGTTTTACTACCTTCCAACTTCCTGCATCGGTTCCCATCCCCCTGCCACATTAGTTTAAACTCTCCCCAACAGCTCTAGCAAACACTCCCCCTAGAACTTCGGTTCCAGTCCTGCCCAGGTGCAGACCGTTCGGTTTGTACTGGCCCCACCTCCCCCAGAACCGGTTCCAATGCCCCAGGAATTTGAATCCTTCCCTCTTGCACCATCTCTAGAGCCACGCATTCATCCTATCTATCCTGACATTCCTACTCTGACTAGCTCGTGGCACTGGTAGCAATCCTGAGATTACTACCTTTGAGGTCCTACTTTTTAGTTTAACTCCTAACTCCCTCAATTCAGCTTGTAGGACCTCGTCCTGTTTTTTACCTATATCGTTGGTGCCTATGTGCACCACGACAGCTGGCTGTTCACCTTCCCCCCCTCATGTCCTGCAGTCGCTCCGGGACATCCTTGACCCTTGCACCAGGGAGGCAACATACCATCCTGGAGTCTCGATTGCGTCCGCAGAACCGCCTGTCTATTCCCCTTACGATTGAGTTCCCTATCACTATAGTCCTGCCATTCTTCTTCCTGCCCAGATGCGCAGCAGAGCCAGCCACGGTGCCATGAACCTGGCTGCTGCTGCCTTCCCTGGTGAGCCATCTCCCTCAACAGTATCCAAAGCGGAATATCTGTTTTGCAGGGAGGTGACCGCAGGGGACACCTGCACTGCCTTCCTACTCTTGCTCTGTCTTTTGGTCACCCATTTTCTATCTCCCTCAGTACCTTTCACCTGCGGTGTGACCAACTCGCTAAACGTGCTATCCACGACGTCCTCAGCATCGCGGATGCTCCAAAGTGAGTCCATCCGCAGCTC
Organism: Scyliorhinus torazame; assembly: GCF_047496885.1. Lineage (NCBI taxonomy): Eukaryota > Metazoa > Chordata > Chondrichthyes > Carcharhiniformes > Scyliorhinidae > Scyliorhinus > Scyliorhinus torazame. The sequence continues at coordinate 15,849,965 of NC_092731.1, read as the reverse complement.
CAGAGCCGTCAAGCGGTCTAACAGGAGCTGTTCGACTCCGGGAGCACCGAGAGTTTCATCCACCCGGATCTGGTAAGCCGCTGCTCGCTCCCGATATTCCCGGCCCAACAAACCATTTCCCTCGCCTCCGGGTTGCACTCGGTACAAATCCGAGGGTGCACTATGGTAACCTTAGCGGTACAGGGCACTGAGTACACTAATTTCCAGCTGTCCGTGCTCCCAGACCTCTGCGCCCCCCTCCTTTTAGGGCTCGATTTTCAATGTAATCTCAAGAGCCTGACGCTTAGTTTTGGCGGACCCCTGCCCCCTCTCACTGGGTGCAGCCTAACCCTCCTTCCCTCTTCGCTAACCTCACCGCTGATTGCAAGCCAGTAGCCACTCGCAGCAGGCGATATAGCATGCAGGACAGAATATTTATTAGGTCTGAGGTCCTGCGTCTCTGGCGGGAGGGGGTCATCGAGGCCAGCAATAGCCCCTGGAGAGCTCAGGTGGTGGTCGTCAAGACCGGGGAGAAGCTCCAGGTGGTGGTTGATTACAGCCAGACCATTAACCGGTTTACGCAACCCCCTTCCCCGGATTGCAGACATGGTAAATCAGATCGCTCACTACCGCGTGTTCTCCACGGTGGATCTGAAGTCTGCACACCACCAGCTCCCAATCCGCCCGGAGGACCGCCACTACAGGGCGTTTGAGGCAGACAGCCGCCTTTTCCATTTCCTCCGGGTCCCCTTTGGCGTCACAAACGGGGTTTTGGTGTTCCAACGAGCAATGGACCGAATGGTGGACCAGTACGGGCTGCGGGCCACGTTTCCGTATTTGGACAACGTCACCATCTGCGGCCATGATCAGCAGGACCACGACGCCAACCTCCACCGATTTCTCCAAACCGCCCAAAAACCTAATCTCACCTATAATAAGGAGAATTGCATTTTCCGCACCACCAGGCTAGCCATCCTCGGCTACGTCGTGGAAAATGGGGTCCTAGGGCCCGACCCTGACCGTATGTACCCCCTCCTACAACTCCCTCTCCCTCACTGTCCCAAGGCCCTCAAGAGGTGCCTTGGATTTTTTTCCTACTACACCCAGTGGGTCCCCCAGTGTGCGGACAAAGCCCGCCCACTATTTAAGGCCACCCTCTTTCCACTGGCAGCCGAGGCCCGCCAGGCCTTCAACTGCATCAAGGCGGACATCGTCAAAGCTGCGATGCGCGCGGTGGATGAGTCTGTCCCCTTCCAGGTGGAGAGCGACGCCTCAGAGGTCGCTCTCGCCACCACTCTCAATCAAGCGGGCAGACCGGTAGCGTTTTTTTCACGCACCCTCACCGCCTCTGAACTTTGACACTCCTCGGTCGAAAAAGAGGCTCAAGCCATCGTGGGAGCCGTGCGGCATTGGAGGCACTACCTCGCTGGTAGGAGGTTTACCAGCGATCGGTAGCCTTCATGTTCGACAATACGCAGCGGGGCAAAATCAAGAACGATAAGATCTTGAGGTGGAGAATCGAACTCTCCACCTATAATTACGATATAGTATATCGTCCTGGGAAGCTCAACGAGTCCCCAGGTGCCCTGTCCCGCGGCACATGCGCCAGTGCGCAAGAGGACCGACTACAGGCTTTCCACGACGACCTCTGCCACCCGGGGGTCACCCGGCTCGCCCATTATATCAAGGCCCGCAACCTGCCCTACTCCACCAAGGAGGTCAAAGCTGTAACCAGAGACTGCCAAATCTGTGCGGAGTGTAAACCGCACTTCTATCGACCAGATAAGGCCCACCTGGTGAAGGCATCCCGGCCCTTTGAACGCCTCAGTATCGATTTCAAAGGGCCCCTCCCCTCAAATAATTGCAATACCTACTTTCTCAATATTATTGATGAGTTCTCCCATTTCCCGTTTGCCATCCTGTGCCCCGATATGACCACCCCCACTGTCATTAAAGCCCTGCACACTGTCTTCACCCTGTTTGGTTTCCCCAGCTACGTCCACAGCGACAGGGGCTCGTCGTTCCTGAGCGACGAACTGCGTCAGTACCTGCTCAGTAAAGGCATCGCCTCGAGCAGGACTACCAGTTACAACCCCCGGGGAAACGGACAGGTGGAGAGGGAGAACACAACGGCCTGGAAGACCGTCCTACTGACCCCATGGTCCAGGAATCTCCCGGTTTCCCACTGGCAGGAAGTCCTACCCGATACGCTCCATGCTATTAGGTCCCTCCTTTGCACAGCCACAAACCAGACTCCTCATGACCGCTTGTTTATTTTCCCCAAGGGGACTACCTCAGGGGCCTCGCTTCCACCCTGGCTGATGACACCGGGTCTGGTTCTCCTCCGGAAACACGTTCGGACCCATCAGACCGATCCCCTGGTAGAGAGGGTCCAGCTCCTGCACTCAAACCCGCACTACGCATATGTTGAGCACCCCGATGGCCGACAGGATACCGTCTCCCTCCGAGACCTTGCGCCCGCAGGCGCCGCCACCACCACGTCCGCAGTACCCCCCGCGCTGTACCCCGCTCTTTCTCCCATGCCCAGCGCCCCCGCGCCCATTTGGCTCCCGCGCTCCCTTCCACCCGGCACACCAGTCCGCGGGAATGAAGCTCAGGAAGAGCCGCTCCCGGAGTCCACCCCTGGGGCAGCACCGGACCCACTTCCCCAGCCACCTGAAGCGGCTGCAACACCAGCGCTTCGGCGGTCGCAGCGTACGGTCCGGGCGCCGGACCGGCTGAACTTGTGACCCATCACCCCCGCCGGACTTTATTTTTTTACAGGGGGTGAATGTGGTGAATGTAAATACAGTTAATTCACCAGTTCTGTTCTATGTTATTAACCCTGTGGGTTTTATCTGTGGGCCATTGTATGGCTTCACCCACAGGGGGAGATGTTGGAGGATGTTGGAGCATGGCTCCGCCCCTTTGAAGGGGTATAAGAGGAGCTGGCCTGTGGGACTGTCCTCAGTATGTACCGGTCGCAGACGGGCAAAGTTGATAGTTAATTAAAACCACTGTTTTACTCCGACACGAGTCCTTGAGTGAATTGATGGCCACATCAATTTAACCACCTTAACAAAAACGATTATGGATGATGGTCGCATCACCCTCGTACGCAGTTATCAGAAACCGGTGACGTGCGGCTAGTGAGTGTGTCACAGTCGAGCCGAAAAGCCAGTGATTGGAATCCAAAATCCTCATCAGCACGGTGGGTGTACCTACATCGCCTGGGCTGCAGCGGGTTCAATAGGGCACCACATCACCACCTTCTCACGGGGCAATTAGAGATGGGTAATGAATGCTGGCCTGGCCAGTGAGGGCGGAAATCTAGGGGGAGCTGCCACAGAGTAGCCACCTTAAAGGGACAGACCACGTTAGTCGTCAAACTGCACCCTCCCTTCAGGCAAGCGCGGCCATGAGGGGGCGCCAGTCGCCCCTGGGGCGGCTGAAATTGAGGGGAACATTTCATGAAAATCTTTGTTGTTCCGAATCAACACCCATCTCCCTTGCCTTCCGCAGAATAATATTCCAGCGAGTGCCATGAGCAGGAGGAACACGTACGTCTGCACCGACAGGACTCCCAACGACCGCCAGTCGCTCCTACAGAACGGGAAGGAGAACAGGTAACCACTGCTAAATCTCTTCATTCCTGAGGGGTCACCCCTGGGGTCGTGTTTAAACCAGTGAATAAATTTCATCAAGGCTGAATGATCAATGTAGAGAGCAGAATACTTTTTTTTAATATATTGACCCAGAGGAAACCCACGCAGACATGGGTGCAATGATATGTATAATCTAAGGAGAGTAAAGGGTTAACAAGATGATGTTCATGTATATCAACACTAGATGGCATCACTGAGTAGTCTTCTAAAAGGATGCATCTCTAAGCATTCTGGGAGAAGTTGTTGAAGAAGGATAGTGTGAGGTTGAGATGTAGGTTATATTAAACAGATAATTAATTATTGTAACATGGATTCAATACTATTATTTTGTTAGCTATTATTCAGTCGAGTGTGCGAACCATTTCAAGTAGTGTAAACTAAACTAGCTTTGATTTAAACGTAAGCTTATTAATCTTTGTAAACACTATCAGCGCGATTCTCTCATGCTCGTATGGGAAAATCGCCGTTCGTGCCACTTTTTTCCCGCGGCGCCGGCCCAACGCGGCGTGCGATTCGGATGGGCCGAGCGGCCATGCGGAAACGGCAGAATCCCGCCGGCGGATTTCACCCCTGGTCGCTGCCGGCGGGAACTCGGCGCGAAGAGTCGGGGGGGGGGGGGGGCGGCCTGTGGGCCGGGGAAAAGCCCTCCTTCACCGGAGGGGGGGGGGGGGGGGGCTTCCGATGGGGTCTGGCCTGCGATCGGGGCCCACCGATCGGAGGGCCGGCCTCCCCCCGGCCCTATTTTATTACGCGGCCGGCACGCTGAGGAAGTCCCCCGCGCATGCGCGGGTTGGCGCGGCGCCCATTTGGCGCTGGGAAGGGAGCGTAAACCGCTCCAGCGCCGTGTTGGCCCCCTGTGAGGGCCAGAATCGGTCGCCCCCGCGCCTGTTTCGCGCTGTCGTGAAACGCGACAGCGTTCACAACGGCGCAAACACTCTGGCTCCATTTCGGAGAATCGTGCCCTATGACTTTGGCTATCTTGGAGTTCAATACAAGGAACATAACAACGGGGAGAACGTGCAAACTCCACACAGACAGTGATCCAAGCCAGGAATCGAACCTGGGACCATGGTGCTGTGAAGCAACCGTACTAACCACAGTGCAACAGTGCAGCCCTGGGGATGTTAAAATGTTAAAGTTCTTTCGCCCGCTGGACGACAGGGTGGCGCAGTGGTTAGCACTGCTGCCTATGGCGCTGAGGACCCGGGTCGATCCCAGCCCCGGGTCACTGTCCGTGTGGAGTTTGCACATTCTCCCCGTGTCTGCGTGGGTCTCGCCCCCACAACCCAAAGATGTGCAGGTGAATTGGCCGCGCTAAATTGCCCCTTAATTGGGGGGGGGGAAAAATTATTTTCTAAAAGTTCTTTCGCCTGCTAAAGAGTTCTAGCAAATCATCACCATCCCAGAGCAAGCAAGGGCAGGTGATTAACGCCAGCCTCGGCACATCCCGGACATCGACGTGCTATTTTTCTAAAGTGTTTTTTGTTTGAACCCCTTCCAGCTCAGCGCTGAGCCGCGCTGCTCCGGCCTCACCCTCCACTCACAGTATCGCCGCCCCCACGGACCGCACGCGCTTCCCGAGGGGGACCTCCAGTCGGAGCACCTTCCACGGCGGGCAGCTCCGAGACCGGCGGGGGGCGGCGCAGAACGGCTCGCCGACCTCTCCCACGCTCTCGCCCGACGCCACGTCCTTGCCGCAGACCCGGAGCCGGGCCTCCTCCAACCTCTTCTCCAAACTCACCTCAAAGTTGACCAGAAGGTAAGAAGAGTGCGAGGTCGGGCTGTGATGTCATTGGGCTGTGATGTCATTGGGCTGTGATGTCATTGGGCTGTGATGTCATTGGGCTGTGATGTCATTGGGCTGTGATGTCATTGGGCTGTGATGTCATTGGGCTGTGATGTCATTGGGCTGTGATGTCATTGGGCTGTGATGTCATTGGGCTGTGATGTCATTGGGCTGTGATGTCATTGGGCTGTGATGTCATTGGGCTGTGATGTCATTGGGCTGTGATGTCATTGGGCTGTGATGTCATTGGCTGTGATGTCATTGGGCTGTGATGTCATTGGGCTGTGATGTCATTGGGCTGTGATGTCATTGGGCTGTGATGTCATTGGGCTGTGATGTCATTGGGCTGTGATGTCATTGGGCTGTGATGTCATTGGGCTGTGATGTCATTGGGCTGTGATGTCATTGGGCTGTGATGTCATTGGGCTGTGATGTCATTGGGCTGTGATGTCATTGGGCTGTGATGTCATTGGGCTGTGATGTCATTGGGCTGTGATGTCATTGGGCTGTGATGTCATTGGGCTGTGATGTCATTGGGCTGTGATGTCATTGGGCTGTGATGTCATTGGGCTGTGATGTCATTGGGCTGTGATGTCATTGGGCTGTGATGTCATTGGGCTGTGATGTCATCGGGCTGTGATGTCATCGGGCTGTGATGTCATCGGGCTGTGATGTCATCGGGCTGTGATGTCATCGGGCTGTGATGTCATCGGGCTGTGATGTCATCGGGCTGTGATGTCATCGGGCTGTGATGTCATCGCGCACCCGGAAGTGAAAAACAGGGTGGGGCGGGGCCCTGAGGGGCGTCGTCATCCGGGTCACGGTGCTGTCCCCTCTTCCCCCAACTAAGATGTTACCCATGGCAACCACTTGGCTTCGCGACCAATCTGCTGTGTGGGGGCGATCGTGTAAAATTTAGAGTCAGACCAGAATTTAAACCCCGGTGCCGGCCAATGGCTTGGAGAAGAGCTTTAGCGCGAATGATGGTTTTAATTTTGAGAGACCTGGGTCAAGGGTCAAGCCTGAAGGGAAGATGGCGGAGGAGGAAGCGATTGAGGGAGGATTGAGTAGCCGATGCCAATCTTGGGTTTCTTACAGAGGAGGAGAAGAGATGGAGAGGCAAGGGGTTTGCGTAGACTTGAGCGCAGTCTTGAGCAAGCTCAGAATAGGGGATGAGTCTTGGGCGGTGGAGAATGTACGGAGGAGGGACAGGGAGTCAGCTGGGCTTGCTGACCCGACCTGATAGAGCTGACTAAACTTCCGAAGGCGTTTGCTAAGTTAGATGTGGAGAAGGTGGTTCCGTTTCTGGGGGGAGGCCAGAGCCAGGGACCATCAATATTGGGCAGAGGCTGAACTAAATCCGATTAAGGAATGTCTTTACTCCGAGAGTGATGAGAATGTGGAACTTTGCTGCCACAAATGGGTGGGTGAAGTGAAGAGTGAAGGTTAATTTAAAGGTGAAGCTCATGAGGGAGAAAGGTCTAGAAGGTTATGCTGAAGTCGTTTGGAAAAGAGGAGGCAAGCACGGGCTTTGCTTGACTCGTGCATCTCGAGACCTGGGGATTCACCCGTTTCCAAGGTGAATGCCCCCCAGGTATGAGGTGTTCAGAATCTTGACTGGACTTGGACGGTCGATGGCATTGATAGGAAGTTGCAGGAGGATGCGAATGTTTGGGGAATTGCGCTTTGATCGCCGTTGAAAATAGGCAAGTGTTCCTTGTCGACCAGTGCCGTCGGAGATTAGCTGGTTGGGGAATCGGCCATTTTGGAATCAATTGCCCCCCCCCCGAGATTGATTCCATTGAAGGTGCGGCCCTCACAGACTGCTCTTGTCGATGCCCTTGTTCCTACCACGCACGTGGGAGCCCACGATCGGGACAGAGGCGAGTTACGCAAGAGTTGGGTTGCGGTCTGGGTTCGGCGATGCCGCGCTTCTGCTTGGGAAGTGGTGCAGTTTGAGCGTTGTAAGGTCAGCTGACGGGAAAGGGAAATGGCCCAGCTTTGAGGACGCCTTGATGGAGAATAACTGGGAAAGAGAAATGGTGTGTTGGGATTTAAACTGTGCGGAGATGCCAAAATGGATGAATTGAGGAACAGCAGCCAACATGGATGCCGGGCAAAATGGCCTCCTTCTGCGCTCTAAGCTTCCGTGAGATGAAGGGATGTTGTAAGTATTTCAATAAGTTCACAATTCGATGTGCTCTAAATCGGGCAAGTTTAAGTCTCTGATGTGAAGCAAAGAATCGACAAGTAGGTCTCTTTTTTTTTTTTAAAAAGAAAAGAAAAGTTCTTTGTCTTGTTGCTTTGGCTTTCTGCTGTGTAACCCTGCTTCTTGTCTTTCCTTTCCTAGGGTCACTATTGACCCATCAAAACGGCAGAGTGCCAACAAAAGTGTACCAGGGAACCCTCTCCCACAGGGACCCAAGATTGTTAGTAAGTCTTTCTCAATCAACCTTTCACTTGGTGGCAAGTCTGGAGGAGGTGGATGGGACACTTCACCACGATACGGAGTCAAGCGGCCAACTGGGGAGCTTTTCCGAGCCAGCGATGGCAGGGCGGGAGGTGGGGGGGATGGTGGGGGGTAGGGGGGGCTTACATGGAGTCAACGGCAAGTGTGGGGAAATTGGGAGAGGTAGACGGGCGGAGGTGAGGGGCCCGTGATGGGAGAGGGATTGAATGCCGCCTCCTCGTTGCTCTCTGGGGCTCCTGGTGGGGGTGGACACCGGGAGCTTGGTGTGGCTAGACCTTGTCCCATAGCACAGCTTCCTGAACCGTCGGCAGGAAACGGGTGCCACAGAGTTTTACAGCACGGAAATAGGCCCTTCGGCCCATCGTTACTGTGCCGGCCATCAAGCTCCTATCCCGATCCCATTCTCCAGCACTTGGTCTGTAGCCGTGTGCGCTGGGGTGTTCCGAGTGCTGATCGAAATGCTTCTTCAATGTTGTGAGGGTTCCCGCCTCCACCCCCCTTTCAGGCAGCGAGTTCCAGGCTCCCACCACCCTCTGGGTCAGAAGGTGTCAGGGGAACTGGTGGATGTTCTGCCGACGTTAGGCCCACAGTATGTTTTCCAAGTTTGAAGAGCAGGAGCTTGGCTTTGTATCTAAACTGGAGATGTCCCAAATTCGTCGGGGGCAGTGAGTGGTTCCTGGAGACACCCGGGGGGGAGGGAGGGAGCCTCCGAGGTCTGAGCTGGGGGGGGGGGATTCTCCTCTTCCCGATTCCTGGGGTCCGTCAGGAGGATAGTCCGAAGGGCAGACGGGTGACCTTTCTCTGTGGCCCCCTCCCTCCCGCCAACTCCTAGGCGCCACCGCTTCCCTTCTCTTCTCTCTTTTCTCTCCTTCCTGCATCTCACACGAGAAACGGGCTCCTGTCCGGAACTGATCACTCGCTGTGCAAGGATTGACCGCTGCGTCCTCTGTGTCGAGTCGACCTGAATCAAACTCTGCGAGAAAGAGTGCTCAATGCCATAGGGATTAAGTAGAATGTATAAATCCTGATTGCTCATACTGACTTTTCCTTTCCAGGGCCAGAATATTATGGGTTTCAAGGTGGGGGGGGGGGGGCATGCAAAGTGGCGGGGGGCGGGAATTCGCTCCGTGATCCTGCTTTCCCCCACCCAGCCACAATTCTACATTGGAGCAGGCGGACAGGGCCACGCATGGGAATTCCACTCATGCTTAAGGTTAACGTGCAGATTCAGTCGGCAGTTAGGAAGGCAAATGCAATGTTAGCATTCACGTCGAGACCAGGGATGTACTTCTGAGACTATGTAAGGCTCTGGTCAGACCCCATTTGGAGAACTGTGAGCAGTTTTGGGCCCCGTATCTAAGGGAGGATGTGCCGGCCTTGGAAAGGGTCCAGAGGAGGTTCACAAGAATGATCCGTGGAATGAAGAGCTTGGCGTATGAGGAACGGTTGAGGACTCTGGGTCTGTACTCGTTGGAGTTTAGAAGGATGAGGGGGGATCTTATTGAAACTTACAGGATACTGCGAGGCCTGGATAGAGTGGGCGTGGAGAGGATGTTTCCACTTGTAGGAAAAACTAGAACCAGAGGACACAGCCTCAGACTAAAGGGACGATCCTTTAAAACAGAGATGAGGAGAATTTCTTCAGCCAGAGGGTGGTGAATCTGAGGAACTCTTGGCCGCAGAAGGCTGTGGAGGCCAAATCACTGAGTGTCTTCAAGACAGAGATAGATAGGTTCTTGATTAATAAGGGGATCAGGGGTTATGGGGAGAAGGCAGGAGAATGGGGATGAGAAAATATCAGCCATGATTGAATGGCGGAGCAGACTCGATGGGCCGAGTGGCTTAATTCTGCTCCTTTGTCTTATGGTCTTATGCTCCCATTAAGGGCCTTTTCTTGCCGGGGCTCAATGTTTAGGATGGCGGGCGTTGAGTAGAAAAAATGAACTTTCGCAATCTTGGGCGGGAAAGGGGGTGGGGGGGGGGGGGGGACGCACCTCAATCTGAAAGTCCGTTCCGTTTAGGGGTGCCTTTACCTTGGGGGGGGGGGGGGCCTGGGCGATTCGCACCCCTCCATGCCTCCCCCCAACCAAACCAACATACCCCCCCCCCCCCCCCCTCCCGACACTGAGATCGCCCCCTCCTCCCGAGCCCCACCCTTCCCAGGGAATCCCCTACCCTCCCTCCCCCCGAGACTCCCGGTGCGTCCCTGAAGTGCGGGCCCGGGACTCGGGCTCCGCAGTACCTCTTCCGGCCACTGCAGCGCTGCGCCTGGAGGGGCTGAAGAGCTGTCGGCCAATCTGATTGGCTGGCCCCTCTCCGAGGCGGGACTTCGGTGCAAGGGTGGCCGGATGTCCCACCTGCTACTAACCGGCACTCAGTTGAGCCTAAAACGGCAGCGGCCCTGACTGAGTCGGTGGCAATGCGTTCCCTGCCGATGGCGGGGGCTGAAATTCAGGCTCTGCCTTTTTTTTATCGTTCAAGAGATGTGGGCCTTGCTGACCGGACTCAGCATCTAATAGCCCTCGGGAAGGTGGGGGTGAGCCACCTTCTTGAGCCGCTGCAGTCCATGTGGTGTAGGTACACACACCGTGCTGTTAGGGAGGGAGTTCCAGGATGTTGCCCCGGCGACAGCGAAGGAACGGCCGATATATTTCCAAGTCGGGGTGGTGAGCGGCTTAAAGGGGAACCTCCAGGTGGTGGTGTTGCCCATGTGTCTGCTGCTCTTGCCCTTCTACATGGCAGCGGCTGTGGGTTTGGAAGGTGTTGTCGAAGGAGCCTTGGTGAGTTGCTGCGGTGCATCTTGTAGACGGTACACACGGCTGCCACTGTACGTCGGTGGTGGAGGGGGTGAATGTTGAAGTCGGTGGGTGAGCTGCCAATCACACGGGCTGCTCAAGAACATGTTCAAATTCCCAAGATGACATAATGGCGATTTTGACTCGCAATCTCCTATCTGTTAGTTGCCAGTCACTGTTAGGCTCCCATACCAGGTCAAAGCTGCACCCTTAATCACTGTGATTCAGGCCCTATAGGCCAACCAAATCCCACCCAATTCATCAGAATACCTACTGCATAGGAGCTCCCGTCCTCATTCAGGTGCACAGACAGCCTGACCACCGCGCCCTGACCACCGCACGCCCTGACCACCGCGCGCCCTGACCACCGCCCGCCCTGACCACCGCGCGCCCTGACCACCGCGCGCCCTGACCACCGCGCGCCCTGACCACCGCGCGCCCTGACCACCGCGCGCCCTGACCACCGCCCGCCCTGACCACCGCCCGCCCTGACCACCGCCCGCCCTGACCACCGCCCGCCCTGACCACCGCGCGCCCTGACCACCGCGCGCCCTGACCACCGCGCGCCCTGACCACCGCGCGCCCTGACCACCGCCCGCCCTGACCACCGCCCGCCCTGACCACCGCCCGCCCTGACCACCGCCCGCCCTGACCACCGCCCGCCCTGACCACCGCCCGCCCTGACCACCGCCCGCCCTGACCACCGCCCGCCCTGACCACCGCCCGCCCTGACCACCGCCCGCCCTGACCACCGCCCGCCCTGACCACCGCCCGCCCTGACCACCGCCCGCCCTGACCACCGCCCGCCCTGACCACCGCCCGCCCTGACCACCGCCCGCCCTGACCACCGCCCGCCCTGACCACCGCCCGCCCTGACCACCGCCCGCCCTGACCACCGCCCGCCCTGACCACCGCCCGCCCTGACCACCGCCCGCCCTGACCACCGCCCGCCCTGACCACCGCCCGCCCTGACCACCGCCCGCCCTGACCACCGCCCGCCCTGACCACCGCCCGCCCTGACCACCGCCCGCCCTGACCACCGCCCGCCCTGACCACCGCCCGCCCTGACCACCGCCCGCCCTGACCACCGCCCGCCCTGACCACCGCCCGCCCTGACCACCGCCCGCCCTGACCACCGCCCCGCCCTGACCACCGCCCGCCCTGACCGCGCCCGCGAGAGAGGGAGAGGGGCAGAGGCAAGGTCAGTGGTCTGAAGCTCCCTCGATTGTTGCCCTGTTTTATGCTGGCCAGCCCCTATGCCAGGCAGTGGTGGGCGTGCTCCGTCTGGGAGGAAGTCGAGGGCGGTCCTAGGTGGGTGTCAACGGTGGCCACTTCCCACATTACTCCCTTCGAGACAACGAGCAGGAGGACTCTGGTGTGGAGAGGGTCAGGCTGGGTTGGGTTTCAACAATCCCCGTCGCCTGGAAAACGACTCACTGCCCTGTGTTGGCGAGGTGTGAGAGAGCAACTGACGCCTCCTGATGATGATGTAGGAAATGTGGCAGCCAATGTATGCACAGCAAGCTCCCACAGGCAGCCAGCAGCTCATGATCTTTAGTATGTTGCTCGAGGCCGAAACATTAGCCAGGACGCCAGGGAGTCCTCTTCCTCTGTTTGGCATGTGGCGCTGGTACATTGGCCATGAGGGCCCATAGGACCTCGGCTTAACATCTGAAAGACGGCACTTCCGACAGAATAGAGTTCCCTCATTACTGCACTGAATGTTGGCCGAGGTTTTAGAGCATAGAATCCCTACAGTGTAGAAGGAGGCCATTCGGCCCTTTGACTCTGCACCGACCCTCCGAAAGAGCACCCCGCTTAGGCCCACTCCCCCCTCCCTATCCCCATGACCCCACGGATGGCCAATCCCCCAAACTTGCACATCTGTGGCGTGTGGGAGGAAACCGGAGCACGCGGAGGAAACCCACGCAGACACGGGGAGAACGTGCAGACAGTGGCCCGAGGCCGGGAATCGAACCGGGTGCCCTGGCGCTGTGAGGCAGCAGTGCTAACCACCGTGCCACCGGTCTACCTTGTGGCCTATTCTCTGCATTAAAACCCACAACCCTCTGCCTCAAGAGGCGAGGGAAATTAGTGGAACGAAGAGGGGGCTGAGTACTTATTCATTTCCCCTGGCACAGCACCCTTTCTGAGGGTGTCGGCCTGCTGTTGATGGGCTCAGTGGCCATTCCTGCCTAGCTGGGAGTGGCTGGCAGCGTGTGACGCAGATACGTTTATGATAGTACCTGGTAGGGGGTGGGGGGTGATGAGAAAAAAATAGAGAGATATGTTGACTGGGTGGAGATGATGAGCCCCAGCATGGACCAGGTGGGCCGAAGGGCCTTGTTCTGATGTTGCAAGCACCTCGTGAGGGCGTTTCGCCTCGCTTGTCAACTCTGATGACTCTATGTTCGCGAGTGGATGGTCGCGCACCCTTCCTCCTGCACATGCACCCCCCTCCCCCCCCCCCCCCCCCCCCCCCGACCGCCTCCGGTTGCTATGGTTACTAATTTCTCGTGTGTCACTTCTTTTGTTGAGGGTCGCAGACGAACCTGAGAGAAGTTGGAGATCTGAGGTCACAAGGTAAGCAGACGGGGGAGGGGGAGGGAGGGGGGGGGGGGAGTTACCCAGATGTGCGCGTGACGTCAGTAAACGCGTTGGCGGATGGAGGCGGACACCGAGGCGGGTCTCACCGCCAACCCCCCCCCCCTCCCCAGTGCAATTGTAGCCAGGGGCGTGCTTATGGGAGTGTGCCGTCACAGGGTGAGAAAGGCAGCTGCCGATTCGTGCACAGCAAGATCCCGCAAAGCAGGGCCCTCGGGCGGCGTTGCACGAAAGATACAAAATGGGGGCCCGGGACACTGGAGAGAACATCGCCCGCTCCCCGTGGCAATGGGGACCCATGGGGACCTTTCACGGTTTGGCATGTGACGCTGGTACATTTGGGTGGCAAATCCGTGTGGCCTTCAAGGGAGGGGTGGGGGGGGGGGGGACTGGATTGGGAGGGGAGAGAGCTGACAGAGCTAAGGGGAGCGGGCTGCCCTCTGTTACTCACAACCAGGGCTTACGGTGGAAGAATCCATTCCGTCCGGTCTCTTAGGTTTAATCTCAATTTACTGTGAGACTCTTTCACACAGCTACGAGACCCGCGGGGGGGGGGGGTGGGGTGGGGGGGGGGTGCAGAGTGCGAGGGGCGACCCCTTATCGGGACACTGCCTCAGGCGGAAACAAACCCCAAACGAAACTTAAAACATCCAATTAAAATGTGATTCAGAAGGTCAGTAAGGACCCTTCTGAGCCCAGCAAGCACAGAGGTCTCCATGCTGCCAGTGAGTGCCGCAAGTTCCCACTCTCGGGCTATAAACGCGGTAGAGCGGCAGACAATCGGGACCAAAGTGTTCCAGCTATCTGTATTTGTAAGATAATCAATGTCACATCCTTAATTAGCCATTTCTTG
>NC_092731.1:15396569-15481152 GCF_047496885.1 Scyliorhinus torazame | reverse complement strand
CAGCACGGGGTTAGATACAGAGTCTAAAGCTCCCTCTACACTGTCCCCATCAAACACTCCCAGGACAGGTACAGCACAGGGTTAGATACAGAGTAAAGCTCCCTCTACACTGTCCCCATCAAACACTCCCAGGACAGGTACAGCACGGGGTTCGATACAGAGTAAAGCTCCCTCTACACTGTCCCCATCAAACACTCCCAGGACAGGTTACAGCACGGGGTGAGATACAGAGTAAAGCTCCCTCTACACTGTCCCCATCAAACACTCCCAGGACAGGTACAGCACGGGGTTCGATACAGAGTAAAGCTCCCTCTACACTGTCCCCATCAAACACGCCCAGGACAAGTACAGCACAGGGTTAGATACAGAGTAAAGCTCCCTCTACACTGTCCCCATCAAACACTCCAGGACAGGTACAGCATGAGGTTAGATACAGAGTAAAGCTCCCTCTACACTGTCCCCATCAAAACACTCCCAGGACAGGTACAGCACGGGTGTTAGATACAGAGTAAAGCTCCCTCTACACTGTCCCCATCAAACACTCCCAGGACAGGTACAGCACGGGGTTCGATACAGAGTAAAGCTCCCTCTACACTGTCCCCCATCAAACACTCCCAGGACAGGTACAGCATGAGGTTAGATACAGAGTAAAGCTCCCTCTACACTGTCCCCCATCAAACACTCCCAGGACAGACACAGCACGGGTGGTAGATACAGAGTAAAGCTCCCTCTACACTGACCCCATCAAACACTCCCAGGACAGGTACAGCATGAGGTTAGATACAGAGTAAAGCTCCCTCTACACTGTCCCCATCAAACACTCCCAGGACAGGTACAGCACGGGGTTCGATACAGAGTAAAGCTCCCTCTACACTGTCCCCATCAAACACGCCCAGGACAAGTTACAGCACAGGGTTAGATACAGAGTAAAGCTCCCTCTACACTGTCCCCATCAAACACTCCCAGGACAGGTACAGCATGAGGTTAGATACAGAGTAAAGCTCCCTCTACACTGTCCCCATCAAACACTCCAGGACAGGTACAGCACGGGTGTTAGATACAGAGTAAAGCTCCCTCTACACTGTCCCCATCAAACACTCCAGGACAGGTACAGCACGGGGTTCGATACAGAGTAAAGCTCCCTCTACACTGTCCCCATCAAACACTCCCAGGACAGGTACAGCACGGGGTTAGATACAGAGTAAAGCTCCCTCTACACTGTCCCCATCAAACACTCCCAGGACAGGTACAGCATGAGGTTAGATACAGAGTAAAGCTCCCTCTACACTGTCCCCATCAAACACTCCCAGGACAGGTACAGCACGGGTGTTAGATACAGAGTAAAGCTCCCTCTACACTGTCCCCCATCAAAACACTCCCAGGACAGGTACAGCACAGGGTTAGATACAGAGTGAAGAGGCTTCTTTCTCCCTGCCTCAGTCCTAACGCTGAGAGGAACATTTACCTCCAACATTGATGTGGCATTGTCCAAATCACACCTTAGACATTGCCTCGCCTGGGAGAGATAGCGAACCTTCACCAGTCCCAAAGCAGCGGACTGTCTCTCTGACTCCCAACAGATGGGGGTGCCCTGGGAAGATGGGGGGGGGGGGTCCCTGGGAAGATGGAGGGGGGGCCCTTGGAAGATGGAGGGGGGGGGGCCCTGGGAAGATGGAGGGGGGGGGGGCCCTGGGAAGATGGGGGGGGGGGGCCTGGGAAGATGGGGGGGGGGCCTGGGAAGTTGGGGGGGGGGGCCTGGGAAGATGGAGGGGGGGCCCTGGGAAGATGGAGGGGGGGGGCCCTGGGAAGATGGGGGGGGGGGGCGGCCTGGGAAGATGGGGGGGGGGGGGGCCTGGGAAGATGGGGGGGGGGGGCCTGGGAAGTTGGGGGGGGGGCCCTGGGAAGATGGAGGGGGGGTCCCTGGAAGATGGGGGGGGGGCCTGGGAAGATGGGGGGGGCGGCCTGGGAAGTTGGGGGGCCCCTGGGAAGGTGGGGGGCCCCTGGGACGGTGGGGGGGCCCCTGGGAAGGTGGGGGGGACCCTGGGAAGGTGGGGGGACCCTGGGAAGGTGGGGGGCCCCTGGGAAGGTGGGGGGACCCTGGGAAGGTGGGGGACCCTGGGAAGGTCGGTGGCGCTCTGGGAAGATGGTGGCGCTCCGGCAAGATGGTGGGGTCCCGGGAAGATGGTGGGGTCCCGGGAAGATGGTGGGGCCTTGGAAAGGGAGGTCTTCTGAAACCATAAGGGTCTGTCTCGCATGAATCTCTTCACTATAACTCCATCCCTGTCACCCAACAAGACAACCAAACCACAGCGACAGACACAGACCAAATAGGTTATGGCCCTGACGGCGCAGACGCCAACACCTTCACGCAAGGCCTCGCGAGTGGATGCACGACAGTCTGACATTCACCTGGGTAGAAGTCTTTGGATTTGGAGAGGTTTGATGGTGGCGCCGGTCTCCTTCTGAAGCTGGACAATCGTTTGGCCCCCTTTCCCGATTATCGATCCGGCTGCATAACTAGGGATCAAAACCTTCAGGAAAAATTCACCTTCCTCTGCAAAGGAACAGAGAAAACATTTCATTTGTGGTGACCAGCACGGTCGAGGTGACGCTTGCTTTCTGTGGGCAGTTTGCCTGCCACACTTACCAATCACAAAACACTTCAGAAAGTACTTAAATCACTTTGCAAAGTCCTGTGGGGTAGTGGAAGGTGCTAATTAAATGCATGTTAGGATCTTTAAAAGGTTTTTGATGTGGTAAAGGCACCAATCTGGATTGGCTTGAGGTCCTGTAGGAGGCTTGAGGCCATCTGGTAGGCTGTGTCGCCATGGGATACCAACAGGCCCCTGGCTTCTCACTCAAGAGGCCAGTGCACAGGTGTGAGCCAAGACAAGGAGCTCAGCAGGCCTTCAATCAGGTCAGAGCCGGGGGCCATTCCGGCCTCAATCCACGGGGAACCCCACAAGCAGGAACCATAGAAATGTGGAAGGAGGCCCACTGTGCCACGGCCAGCTCTTTGAATGAGCGATTCAAAGTTCCACTTCCCTGTTCTCTTCCCTCGTGGCCTTGCAACATGTACCCTTTCTAGGACAAGGCCTTGCCTTGCCAGCTGATATGTATGCGTGACCCTCTCCTCTGGAACTGCTCTGCCCCCCCCCCCCCCCCTCACACACACACATCTCCTTTCAAAAAGTTCCTTCACCCCTTCCTCAAAAAACCCCTCCTCAATCCGTACAAATTACCACACCATTTCCTCTCCCACCTTTGCCTCCAAATGCCACCTTTTGTCCAATTCCATGTTTGAATCCATTGGATATAAGACCCAGAAAGAGGCCATTTGGCCCAAGTAGTTTGTGCTGGCGTTTATATGTGCCAAAGGCGCTTTTCACCTGTCCCCGCCTCAGGCCCCATGCACTCATCAGCACTTCCAGCCCCTCCCCCACACGTTGTGCCTCACGTCCAGGCTCAATTCCGGCATTCCTCGCCTGGTCCACATCCCACCCCCTCACCACCCTACATCGAAATTAGGGTCAGGTTTAGGCCACTCAGCCCGTCTCCAGCATTCAATTAGATCACTGGGGGCAGCACGGTGGCTAGCACTGCTGCCTCAGAGCGCCAGGGGGCCCGGGCTCAGTTCCAGCCCTCGGGCGACTGTCTGTGCGGAGTCTGCACATCCTCCCTGTGTCTGCGTGGGTTTCCTCCGGGTGCTCCGGTTTCCGCCCACAGGCCAAAGATGTGCAGGTTAGGTGGTTCGGCCATGCTAGATTGTCCCTTGGTGTCCAACGGTTTCGGTGGGGGTTACGGAGATGGGGCGGGGGAGTGGGCCGAGGTCGGGTGCTCTTTTCGGGAGGGTCGGTGCAAACTTGATGGGCCGAATGGCCTCCTTCCGCACTGTTGGGAGTCTATAGCTGAACGGATTGTAATCTCACACCAACCCCCGTTAGCCCTTTCACCCGAGTTTATCAAGGATTTATCGAACTCTGCCTTGTAAATACATCGAAAATTTATCGAACAGCTTCTACTGCCCTTTGAAAAAGAGAGTTCCAGAGACTCGATCCTGAGAGAGAAAATAATTATCTTCATCGCGGCCTTCAATAAACGACCCCTTATTTTTAATCAGAGACCCCCCTAGTTCTCGATTCTCCCACAAGAGGAAACATCCTCTCCACACCCACCCTGTTGATACCCCTCAAGATCTTAAAGGTTACGATCAAGTTGCGTCTTACTCTTCTAAACTCCAGTGGATACAAGCCCAGCCTGTCTAACCTGTCCCCATAAGCCAACACCCCCCACCCCCCACCCCCCCCCCCCCCCCCCCCCCCGCCGCCACCCCCCCTCCACACCCCACCCCATTCCAGGCGAACCTTCTCAGAACTGCTTCCATCACATTTACATTCTCCATTGAACTAAGGGAGACCAATACTGTGTAAAATACTCCAGATGTGGTCTCACCAGTGACCTGCACATCTGGAGCATCCTGAACCTCAAATTAGCCACATTTCTGCAGCCTAATCCAGGCCAGGTCCCGCTCGCCCATCACCTCTGTGCTTGCTGGCTTGAGTAGGAATTTGACAAGGGAACAGGGACTAATTTTCAATTTCCATTCCCTGGTTTCATAGAATTTTTTTTTCATAGAATTTACAGTGCAGAAGGAGGCCATTCGGCCCATCGAGTCTGCACCGGCTCTTGGAAAGAGCACCCCACCCAAGGTCAACACCGCCACCCTATCCCCATAACCCAGTAACCCCACCCAACACGAAGGGCAATTTTGGACACTAAGGGCAATTTATCACGGCCAATCCACCCAACCTGCACATCTTTGGACTGTGGGAGGAAACCTGAGCACCCGGAGGAAACCCACGCACACACACGGGGAGGATGTGCAGACTCCGCACAGACAGTGACCCAAGCCGGAATCGAACCTGGTACCCTGGAGCTGTGAAGCAATTGTGCTATCCACAAGGCTACCGTGCTGTCCCTCAAATCCTCACAGCCCCCCCTCCCTGGGTCCATAGCCGCCCCCCCCCCCACTCTAAGCCCACAATCCTCCAGGAACTTTGCATCGCTTCAACTCTTGCTCAATCCTAATGGTTGTGGCCTTGCCATCGGCGGCCATGTTTTCAGCCATCTAGGCCTGAGGCTCTGGAATTCTCATCAATTAACAGGTTCCATTGTGCCTCGGAGGAGAACGACCTTAACACTAAAGGCTGTTGTTATGTGACTAATAGAGAGAGGATACCCTATTGTTAATGTCACTGGACCAGTAATCCAGAGGCCCCCAGGCTAATGCTCTGGAGGACATGGGTTCGAATCCCACTCCGGCAGCTGGTGGAATTTAAATTAAATTAATAAAATCTGGAATTGAAAGCTGGTCGCAGTAACGGCGACCGTGACAACGATCAGCGATCGTCGTAAAGACCCATCTGGTTCACTAGTACCCCTAGTCTGGACTCCAGACCCACAGCAAACGTGACTGACTCTTATCTGTCTCCTCAAGGCAATTGGAGATGGGCAATGAATGCTGGGCCAGCCAGCGACCCACATCCCACGAAAGAATTGGGGCAGCATGGTGGCACAGTGGTTAGCCCTGCTGCCTCATGCAG
The DNA here is from genome assembly GCF_047496885.1 of Scyliorhinus torazame. Classification (NCBI taxonomy): domain Eukaryota; kingdom Metazoa; phylum Chordata; class Chondrichthyes; order Carcharhiniformes; family Scyliorhinidae; genus Scyliorhinus; species Scyliorhinus torazame. The sequence goes on along the minus strand of NC_092731.1, from coordinate 15,475,549 downwards.
CCGAGGTCCCAGGTTCGATCCCGGCTCTGGGTCACTGTCCGTGTGGAGTTTGCACATTCTCCCCGTGTCTGCGTGGGTTTCGCCCCCACAACCCAAAGATGTGCAGGGTAGGTGGATTGGCCACGCTAAGTTGCCCCTTAACTGGGAAAAATGATTGGGTACTCTAAATTTATGGAAAAAAAAAACGAAACCTCCTTTGGCCCATTTTACTCAATGGCATTTTCAAGGTTTCATGTGACCTCATCACCTTGCAAGAGCCAACGCAATCTTGCGAGAGGTTGAAAGCTGAATCCCGCCCATTGCAGTAAGCCTCACGCTAATGTGCAGATTCCAGAGGTAGCTGAGGCTTTGGGATTGAATCCCTTTGCCTCGGGGACCGAGGGCGAGCGTCGTTTAGCGCTGGCCCCAACGAACAGGGACAAGACGGACGGCACACGTGGTCTCCAAGGGGGGTTCGGAAGCCTCCAGGAGCATGCCCTTTGGGCAGGGTGCCCAGACATCCTGGGTGCCAGCCTGGCACTGCCAAGGTGCCAGGGTGGCACTGACTGCTGATGGTTTTTGTGTGATCGGGAAGGAGTTGCCAGGCAGGGGTGTTGGGTGGGCGGGAGGTTCCCACCATATTGCGCTCAGGCTGTGGGGGGGCTCGAGGTGGAAAATGACCACTCGGCCTATTGAATTAGTGCCAGCCCTGGGCCTGCAGCTACTCCCCTGACGAACTTTCAAACATTGCCGCTGACCCATCCCTGACCTTTTCCCAACTCCCACCACCCCATCTGGAAAGGGAGTGAGGAAATGCGGGGTGGGGTTAGAAAGAGTGGGAGGGGGATGGGGCACAGAGACGAAGGGAGAGAATGCGGGGGGGGGGGGGGGGGGGGGGACGGAGAGAGTGAGAGAGGGAACGGAGAGAGTGAGAGAGGGAACGGAGAGAGTGAGAGAGAGAGGGAACGGAGAAAGAGAGAGAGGGAATGGAGAGAGATGGGTAATGGAGAGAGAGAGAGAGAGAGAGGGGGAATGGAGAGAGAGAGAGAAAGATAATGGAGAGAGTGAGAGAGGGAATGGAGAGAGAATGGACAGAGTGAGAGAGGGAATGGAGGGACTGAGGGACGGAATGGAGAGAGAGAGAGAGGGAATGGAGAGAGAGAGAGAGAGAGAGAGAGAGCGCGAGAGGGAATGGAGAGATTCAGAGACGGAATGGAGGGAGAGAGAGGGAATGGAGAGAGTGAGAGAGGGAATGGAGAGAGTGAGAGAGGGAATGGAGAGAGTGAGAGAGGGAATGGAGAGAGTGAGAGAGGGAATGGAGGGAGTGAGAGAGGGAATGGAGGGAGTGAGAGAGGGAATGGAGGGAGTGAGAGTGGGAATGGAGGGAGTGAGAGAGGGGATGGGGAGAGTGAGAGAGGGAATGGAGAGAGAGAGAGAGGGAATGGAGAGAGAGGAGGAACGGAGTGAGTGAGATAGGGAATGGAGAGAGTGAGAGGGGGAATGGAGAGAGAGAGAGGGAATGGAGAGAGAGAGAGAGGGGGAATGGAGAGAGTTAGAGAGGGAATGGAGAGAGAGAGGGAATGGAGAGAGAGCGACAGAGGGAATGGAGAGAGAGTGAGAGAGGGAATGGAGATAGAGCGAGAGAGGGAATGGAGAGAGAGAGGGAATGGAGAGAGAGAGGGGGGATGGAGAGGGAGAGAGAGGAAATGGAGACAGAGAGAGAGAGGGAATGGAGAGAGTGAGAGAGGGAATGGAGAGAGTGAGAGAGGAAATGGAGAGAGTGAGATAGGGAACGGAGGGAGTGAGAGGGGAAATGGAGAGAGTGAGAAAGGAAATGGAGAGAGAGGTGGAGAATGGAGAGAGAGCGAGAGAGGGAATGGAGAGAGTGAGAGATGGAATGGAGAGAGGGAGAGAGGGAATGAGGGAATGGAGAGCGAGAGAGGGAATAGAGAGAGAGAGGGAATGGAGAAAGAGAGGGAATGGAGAGAGAGAGGGAATGGAGAGAGAGAGGGAATGGAGAGAGAGAGGGGATGGAGAGAGAGAGGGGATGGAGAGAGTGAGAGAGGGAATGGAGGGAGTGAGAGAGGAAATGGGGAGAGCGAGAGAGGGGGAATGGAGAGAGAGCAAGCGACGGAATGGGGAGAGTGAGAGATGGAATGGAGAGAGAGGGAATGGAGAGCGAAAGAGAGAGGGAATGGAGAGAGGGAATGGAGAGAGGGAATGGAGAGAGGGAATGGAGAGAGGGAATGGAGAGAGGGAATGGAGAGAGAGAGAAAGAGGGAATGGAGAGAGAGGAGAGGGAACGGAGAGAGAGAGAGAGGGAGAGGGAATGGAGAGAGAGAGAGAGAGAGAGAGAGAATGGAGAGAGTGGGAGACGGAATGGAGGGAGTGAGAGCAGGAATGGTGAGAGGGAGAGAGGTAATGGAGTAAGAGAGGGAACGGAGATAGTGGGAGAGGAAATGGAGAGAGAGAGAGAGAGAGAGAGGGAATGGAGAGAGAGAGAGAGAGAGAGAGAGAGAAGGAATGGAGAGAGAGAGAGGGAATGGAGAGAGAGCGGGAAGGGAGGGAGAGGGCATGGAGGGAGAGAGAGAGAGCATGGAGAGAGTGAGAGAGGGAATGGAGATAGAGAGAGAGAGGGACTGGAGAGAGTGAGATAGGAAATGAGAGAGTGAGAGATGGAATGGAGAGAGGGAATGGAGAGAGTGAGAGACGGAATGGAGAGAGAGAGGGAATGGAGAGAGAATGCGAAGGAATGGAGAGAGTGAGAGGTGGATGGAAAGAGTTAGAGAGGGAATGGAGAGAGAGAGGGACTGGAGAGAGTGAGGGGGGAAATGAGAGAGTGAGAGATGGAACGGAGAGGGAGAGGAAATGGAGAGAGTGAGAGACGGAATGGAGAGAGTGAGAGAGGGAATGGAGAAAGAGAGAGTGAGTGAATGGAGAGAAAGAGAGGGAATGGAGAGAGTGAGAGAGGGAATGGAGAGAGTGAGAGGAGGAACGGAGTGAGTGAGATAGGGAATGGAGAGAGTGAGATAGGGAATGGAAAGTGAGAGAGGGAATGGAGAGAGTGAGATAGGGAATGGAGAATGAGAGAGGGAATGGAGAGAGTGAGAGAGGGAATGGAGAGAGAGTGGGAACGGAGAGAGTGAGAGGAGGAACGGAGTGAGTGAGATAGGGAATGGAGAGAGTGAGAGAGGGAATGGAGAGAGTGAGCGAGGGAATGGAGAGAGGGAATGGAGAGAGAGCGACAGAGGGAATGGAGAGAGAGTGAGAGAGGGAATGGAGATAGAGCGAGAGAGGGAATTGAGAGAGAGAGGGAATGGAGAGAGAGAGGGGGGATGGAGAGGGAGAGAGAGGGAATGGGGAGAGTGAGGAAGGGAATGGAGAGAGAGAGAGAGAGGGAATGGAGAGAGTGAGAGAGAGGGAATGGAGAGAGTGAGAGAGGGAATCGAGAGAGTGAGAGAGGGAATGGAGAGAGTGAGATAGGGAATGGAGAGAGTGAGAGGGGAAATGGAGAGCGTGAGAAAGGAAATGGAGAGAGAGAGAGAGGGGGAGAATGGAGAGAGAGCGAGAGAGGAAATGGAGAGAGTGAGAGATGGAATGGAGAGAGGGAGAGAGCGAATGGAGAGAGGGAATGAGGGAATGCAGAGAGAGAGAGGGAATGGAGAGCGAGAGAGAGAGAGAGGGAATGGAGAGAGAGAGGGAATGGAGAGAGAGTGGGAATGGAGAGAGAGAGGGGGATGGAGAGAGTGAGAGAGGGAATGGTGGGAGTGAGAGGGGAAATGGAAAGAGTGAGAAAGGAAATGGAGAGAGCGAGAGAGGGGGAATGAAGAGAGAGCAAGCGAGGGAATGGGGAGAGTGAGAGATGGAATGGAGAGAGAGGGAATGGAGAGCGAGAGAGAGAGGGAATGGAGAGAGGGAATGGAGAGAGGGAATGGAGAGAGGGAATGGAGAGAGAGAGAAAGAGGGAATGGAGAGAGAGGAGAGGGAATGGAGAGAGAGAGAGGGAGAGGGAATGGAGAGAGAGAGAGAGAGAGAGGGAATGGAGAGAGTGGGAGACGGAATGGAGGGAGTGAGAGCAGGAATGGTGAGAGGGAGAGAGGTAATGGAGTAAGAGAGGGAACGGAGATAGTGGGATAGGAAATGGAGAGAGAGAGAGAGAGAGAGAGGGAATGGAGAGAGAGAGAGAGAGAAGGAATGGAGAGAGAGAGAGGGAATGGAGAGAGATCGGGAAGGGAGGGAGAGGGCATGGAGGGAGAGAGAGAGAGCATGGAGAGAGTGAGAGAGGGAATGGAGATAGAGAGAGAGAGGGGATGGAGAGTGTGAGAGATGGAATGGAGAGAGAGGGAATGGAGAGAGTGAGAGACGGAATGGAGAGAGAGAGAGTGAATGGACAGAGAGAGGGACTGGAGAGAGTGAGAGGGGAAATGAGAGAGTGAGAGATGGAATCGAGAGAGGGAATGGAGAGAGTGAGAGACGGAATGGAGAGAGAGAGGGAATGGAGAGAGAGAGCGAGGGAATGGAGAGAGTGAGAGGTGGATGGAAAGAGTTAGAGAGGGAATGGAGAGAGAGAGGGATTGGAGAGAGTGAGAGGGGAAATGAGAGAGTGAGAGATGGAACGGAGAGGGAGAGGAAATGGAGAGAGTGAGAGAGGGAATGGAGAGAGAGAGGGAATGGAGAGAGAGAGATGGAATGGAGAGAGGGAGAGAGGGAATGCAGAAAGAGAGAGAGAAGGAATGGAGAGAGAGAGAGAGCGAGGGAGTGGAGAGAGAGAGAGCGAGGGAATGGAGAGCGAGAGAGAGGGAATGGAGAGAGAGAGAGGGAATGGAGGGAGTGAGAGTGGGAATGGAGAGAGAGAGAGAGAGACGGAATGGAGTGAGTGAGAGGGAATGGAGAGAGAGAGAGATGGAATGGAGAGAGAGAGAGGGAATGGAGAGAGAGAGAGAGAAGGAATGGAGAGAGAGAGAGCGAGGGAATGGAGAGAGAGAGAGCGAGGGAATGGAGAGCGAGAGAGAGGGAATGGAGAGAGAGAGAGGGAATGGAGGGAGTGAGAGTGGGAATGGAGGAAGTGAGAGAGGGAATGGAGAGCGTGAGAGAGGGAATGGAGAGAGAGAGAGAGAGGGGGAATGGAGAGAGAGAGAGGGAACGGAGAGAGTGAGAGAAGGAAGGGAGTGAGTGAGATAGGCAATGGAGAGAGTGAGAGAGGGAATGGAGGGAGTGAGAGAGGGAATGGAGAGAGTGAGAGAGGGAATGGAGAGAGAGAGAGAGGGAATGGAGAGAGAGAGAGAGAGAGAGAGAGGGAACGGAGAGAGTGAGAGGAGGAACGGAGTGAGTGAGATAGGGAATGGAGAGAGCGAGAGAGGGATTGGAGAGAGTGAGAGAGGGAATGGAGAGAGAGAGGGAATGGAGAGAGAGCGACAGAGGGAATGGAGGGTGAGTGAGAGAGGGAATGGAGATAGAGCGAGAGAGGGAATGGAGAGAGAGACGGAATGGAGAGAGAGGGGGGATGGGGAGGGAGAGAGAGGGAATGGGGAGAGTGAGAGAGGGAATGGAGAGAGAGAGAGAGAGAGAGGGAATGGATAGTGAGAGAGAGGGAATGGAGAGAGTGAGAGAGGGAATGGAAAGAGTGAGAGAGGGAATGGAGAGAGTGAGATAGGGAATGGAGGGAGTGAGAGGGGAAATGGAGAGAATGAGAAAGGAAATGGAGAGAGAGAGAGAGGGGAGAATGGAGAGAGAGAGAGAGGGGAGAATGGAGAGAGAGCGAGAGAGGGAATGGAGAGAGTGAGAGAGGGAATGGAGAGAGGGAGAGAGCGAATGAGGGCATGCAGAGAGAGAGAGGGAATGGAGAGCGAGAGAGAGAGAGGGAATGGAGAGAGAGAGGGAATGGAGAGAGAGGGAATGGAGAGAGAGAGGGAATGGAGAGAGAGGGAGGGGATGGAGAGAGTGAGAGAGGGAATGGAGGGAGTGAGAGGGGAAATGGAGAGAGTGAGAAAGGAAATGGAGAGAGCGAGAGAGGGGGATTGGAGAGATAGCGAGCGAGGGAATGGGGAGAGTGAGAGATGGAATGGAGAGAGGGAATGGAGAGCGAGAGAGGGAATGGAGAGAGAGAATGGAGGGAGGGAATGGAGAGAGAGGGAATGGAGAGCGTGAGAGAGGGAATGGAAAGAGTGAGAGGGGAATGGAGTGAGTGAGAGAGGGAATGGAGAGAGGGAGGGATGGAATGAGGGAATGCAGAGCGAGAGAGGGAATGGAGAGCATGAGAGAGATAAGTAATGGAGAGAAAGTGGGAATGGAGAGAGAGAGGGACTGGAGAGAGATAGACGGGATGGAGAGAGTGAGAGACGGAATGGAGGGAGTGAGAGGGGAAATGGAGAGAGTGAGAAAGGAAATGGAGAGAGCGAGAGAGGGGGAATGGAGAGAGAGCGAGAGGGGGAATGGGGAAAGTGAGAGATGGAATGGAGAGAGGTAGAGAGGGAATGAGGGAATGCTGAGAGGGGGAATGGAGAGCGAGAGAGGGAGGGAATGGAGAGAGCGAGAGAGGGGGAATGGAGAGAGAGAGGGAATGGAGAGAGAGAGAAAGAGAGAATGGAGAGAGAGAGGGAATGGAGAGAGAGAGGGAATGGAGAGAGAGAGGGAATGGAGAGAGAGAGGGAATGGAGAGAGAGATGGAATGGAGAGAGAGAGGGAATAGAGAGAGAGAGAGCGAGGGAATGGAGAGAGAGAAAGGCAATGGAGAGGGAGGGGGAATGGTGAGATAGCGAGAGAGGGAATGGGGAGAGAGAGGGAATGGAGAGAGAGAGAATAGAGAGAGAGAGCGAGGGAATGCAGAGAGAGAGAGGGAATGGAGAGCGAGAGAGAGAGGGAATGGAGAGACAGAGAGAGAGAGAGGGAATGGAGAGAGAGAGAGAGAGGGAATGGAGAGAGAGAGAGAGGGAATGGAGAGAGAAAGGGAATGGAGGGAGTGAGAGACGGAATGGAGAGAGAGAGGGAATGGAGAGAGAGAGATGGAATGGAGAGAGGGAGAGAGGGAATGCAGAAAGAGAGAGGGAATGGAGAACGAGAGAGAGAGGGAATGGAGAGAGGAAATGGAGAGAGAGAAGGAATGGAGAGAGAGAGAGAGAGAGAGGGAATGGAGAGAGAGAGAGAGAGAGAGAGAGGGAATGGCGAGAGTGGGAGAGAGAATGGAGAGAGTGAGAGAGGGAATAGAGAGAGGGAATGGAGAGAGAGCGAGAGGAAATGGAGAGAGTGAGAGACGGAATGTAGAGAGTGAGAGAGGGAATGGAGAAAGAGAGAGTGAGTGAATGGAGAGAAGGAGAGGGAATGGAGAGAGTGAGAGAGGGAATGGAGAGAGTGAGAGGAGGAACGGAGTGAGTGAGATAGGGAATGGAGAGAGTGAGATAGGGAATGGAAAGTGAGAGAGGGAATGGAGAGAGTGAGATAGGGAATGGAGAGTGAGAGAGGGAATGGAGAGAGTGAGAGAGGGAATGGAGAGAGAGTGGGAACGGAGAGAGTGAGAGGAGGAACGGAGTGAGTGAGATAGGGAATGGAGAGAGTGAGAGAGGGAATGGAGAGAGTGAGCGAGGGAATGGAGAGAGAGAGGGAATGGAGAGAGAGCGACAGAGGGAATGGAGAGAGAGAGAGAGGGAATGGAGATAGAGCGAGAGAGAGAATTGAGAGAGGGAGGGAATGGAGAGAGAGAGGGGGGATGGAGAGGGAGAGAGAGGGAATGGGGAGAGTGAGGAAGGGAATGGAGAGAGAGAGAGAGAGGGAATGGAGAGAGTGAGAGAGAGGGAATGGAGAGAGTGAGAGAGGGAATCGAGAGACTGAGAGATGGAATGGAGAGAGGGAGAGAGCGAATGGAGAGAGGGAATGAGGGAATGCAGAGAGAGAGAGGGAATGGAGAGCGAGAGAGAGAGAGGGAATGGAGAGAGAGAGGGAATGGAGAGAGAGTGGGAATGGAGAGAGAGAGAGGGGATGGAGAGAGTGAGAGAGGGAATGGTGGGAGTGAGAGGGGAAATGGAGAGAGTGAGAAAGGAAATGGAGAGAGCGAGAGAGGGGGAATGAAGAGAGAGCAAGCGAGGGAATGGGGAGAGTGAGAGATGGAATGGAGAGAGAGGGAATGCAGAGCGAGAGAGAGAGGGAATGGAGAGAGGGAATGGAGAGAGGGAATGGAGAGAGAGAGAGAGGGAATGGAGAGAGAGGAGAGGGAATGGAGAGAGTGAGGGAGAGGGAATGGAGAGAGAGAGAGAGAGAGAGGGAATGGAGAGAGTGGGAGGCGGAATGGAGGAAGTGAGAGCAGGAATGGTGAGAGGGAGAGAGGTAATGGAGTGAGAGAGGGAACGGAGAGAGTGGGAGAGGGAATGGAGAGAGAGAGAGAGAGAAATAATGGAGAGAGAGAGGGAATGGAGAGAGAGAGAGAGAGAGAGGGAATGGAGAGAGAGAGAGAGGGGGAATGGAGAGAGAGAGAGAGGGAATGGAGACAGGGAAGGGAGAGAGAGGGCATGGAGGGAGAGAGAGAGGGCATGGAGAGAGTGAGAGAGGGAATGGAGAGAGTGAGAGAGGGAATGGATAGTGTGAGAGGGGAATGGAGAGAGTGAGAGTGGGAATGGAGAGAGTGAGAGAGGGAATGGAGAGAGTTAGAGAGGGAATGGAAAGAGAGAGGGAATGGAGAGAGAGCGAGAGAGGGAAAGGAGAGAGAGCGCGAAAGTGGGAAAGGAGAGAGTGAGGGAATGGAGAGAGAAAGGGAATGGAGACAGAGAGGTGGAATGGTGAGGGAGAGAGAGGGAATGGGGAGAGTGAGAGAGAGAGAATGTAGAGAGTGAGAGAGGGCATGGAGAGAGTGAGAGAGGGAATGGGGAGAGAGAGGGAATGGAGTGAGTGAGAGGGGGAATGGAGGGAGCAAGACAGGGAATGGAGTCAGTGAGAGGGGAAATGGAGAGGGTGAGAAAGTAAATGGTGAGAGAGAGAGGGAATGGAGAGAGCGAGAGAGGGAATGGAGAGCGAGAGAGAGACAAGGAATGGAGAGAGAGTGGGAATGGAGAGAGAGAGGGACTGGAGAGAGATAGACGGGATGGAGAGAGTGAGAGAGGGAATGGAGGGAGTGAGAGGGGAAATGGAGAGAGTGAGAAAGGAAATGGAGAGAGCGAGAGAGGGGGAATGGAGAGAGAGCGAGAGGGGGAATGGGGAGAGTGAGAGATGGAATGGAGAGAGGTAGAGCGGAAATGAGCGAATGCTGAGAGGGGGAATGGAGAGCGAGAGAGGGAGGGAATGGAGAGAGCGAGAGAGGGGGAAGGAAAGAGAAAGGGAATGGAGAGAGTGAGAGAGAGAGAGAGAGAATGGAGAGAGAGAGGGAATGGAGAGAGAGGGAACATAGAGAGAGAGAGCGAGGGAATGGAGAGAGAGAAAGGCAATGGAGAGAGAGGGGGAATGGTGAGATAGCGAGAGAGGGAATGGGGAGAGAGAGGGAATGGAGAGAGAGAGAATAGAGAGAGAGAGCGAGGGAATGCAGAGAGAGAGAGGAAATGGAGAGCGAGAGAGAGAGGGAATGGAGAGAGAGAGAGAGGGAATGGAGAGAGAGAGAGAGGGAATGGAGAGAGAGAGAGAGAGAGAGGGAATGGAGAGAGAGAGAGAGGGAATGGAGAGAGAAAGGGAATGGAGGGTGTGAGAGACGGAATGGAGAGAGAGAGGGAATGGAGAGAGAGGGGGGAATGGAGAAAGAGAGAGAGAGAGAGAGAGAGAGAGAGGGAATGGAGAGATTCAGAGACGGACTGGAGGGAGAGAGAGAGGAAATGGAGAGAGGGGGAGGGGGAATGGAGAGAGTGAGAGAGGGAATGGAGAGAGAAAGGGAATGGATGGAGTGAGAGAGGGAATGGAGAGAGAGAGAGAGAGACGGAATGGAGTGAGTGAGAGGGAATGGAGAGAGAGAGAGATGGAATGGAGAGAGAGAGAGGGAATGGAGAGAGAGAGAGAGAAGGAATGGAGAGAGAGAGAGCGAGGGAATGGAGAGAGAGAGAGCGAGGGAATGGAGAGCGAGAGAGAGGGAATGGAGAGAGAGAGAGGGAATGGAGGGAGTGAGAGTGGGAATGGAGGAAGTGAGAGAGGGAATGGAGAGCGTGAGAGAGGGAATGGAGAGAGAGAGAGGGGGGAATGGAGAGAGAGAGAGGGAATGGAGAGAGTGAGAGAAGGAAGGGAGTGAGTGAGATAGGGAATGGAGAGAGTGAGAGAGGGAATGGAGGCAGTGAGAGAGGGAATGGAGAGAGTGAGAGAGGGAATGGAGAGAGAGAGAGAGGGAATGGAGAGAGAGAGAGAGAGAGAGGGGGAACGGAGTGAGTGAGAGGAGGAACGGAGTGAGTGAGATAGGGAATGGAGAGAGCGAGAGAGGGATTGGAGAGAGTGAGAGAGGGAATGGAGAGAGAGAGGGAAATGGAGAGAGAGCGACAGAGGGAATAGAGGGTGAGTGAGAGAGGGAATGGAGGGTGAGTGAGAGAGGGAATGGAGATAGAGCGAGAGAGGGAATGGAGAGAGAGGGGGGATGGGGAGGGAGAGAGAGGGAATGGGGAGAGTGAGAGAGGGAATGGAGAGAGAGAGAGAGAGAGAGGGAATGGATAGTGAGAGAGAGGGAATGGAGAGAGTGAGAGAGGGAATGGAAAGAGAGAGAGAGGGAATGGAGAGAGGGAGAGAGGGAATGAGGGCATGCAGAGAGAGAGAGGGAATGGAGAGCGTGAGAGAAAGGGGGAATGGAGAGAGAGAGGGAATGGAGAGAGAGGGAATGGAGAGAGAGAGGGAATGGAGAGAGAGGGAGGGGATGGAGAGAGTGAGAGAGGGAATGGAGGGAGTGAGAGGGGAAATGGAGAGAGTGAGAAAGGAAATGGAGAGAGCGAGAGAGGGGGAATGGAGAGATAGCGAGCGAGGGAATGGGGAGAGTGAGAGATGGAATGGAGAGAGGGAATGGAGAGCGAGAGAGCGAATGGAGAGAGAGAATGGAGGGAGGGAATGGAGAGAGAGGGAATGGAGAGAGTGAGAGAGGGAATGGAAAGAGTGAGAGGGGAATGGAGTGAGTGAGAGAGGGAATGGAGAGAGGGAGGGATGGAATGAGGGAATGCAGAGCGAGAGAGGGAATGGAGAGCATGAGAGAGATAAGGAATGGAGAGAAAGTGGGAATGGAGAGAGAGAGGGACTGGAGAGAGATAGACGGGATGGAGAGAGTGAGAGACGGAATGGAGGGAGTGAGAGGGGAAATGGAGAGAGTGAGAAAGGAAATGGAGAGAGCGAGAGAGGGGGAATGGAGAGAGAGCGAGAGGGGGAATGGGGAAAGTGAGAGATGGAATGGAGAGAGGTAGAGAGGGAATGAGGGAATGCTGAGAGGGGGAATGGAGAGCGAGAGAGGGAGGGAATGGAGAGAGCGAGAGAGGGGGAATGGAGAGAGAGAGGGAATGGAGAGAGAGAGAGAAAGAGAGAATGGAGAGAGAGAGGGAATGGAGAGAGAGAGGGAATAGAGAGAGAGATGGAATGGAGAGAGAGAGGGAATAGAGAGAGAGAGAGCGAGGGAATGGAGAGAGAGAAAGGCAATGGAGAGAGAGGGGGAATGGTGAGATAGCGAGAGAGGGAATGGGGAGAGAGAGGGAATGGAGAGAGAGAGAATAGAGAGAGAGAGCGAGGGAATGCAGAGAGAGAGAGGGAATGGAGAGCGAGAGAGAGAGGGAATGGAGAGACAGAGAGAGAGAGAGGGAATGGAGAGAGAGAGAGAGAGAGGGCATGGAGAGAGGGAATGGAGAGAGAAAGGGAATGGAGGGAGTGAGAGACGGAATGGAGAGAGAGAGGGAATGGAGAGAGAGAGATGGAATGGAGAGAGGGAGAGAGGGAATGCAGAAAGAGAGAGGGAATGGAGAGCGAGAGAGAGAGGGAATGGAGAGAGGAAATGGAGAGAGAGAAGGAATGGAGAGAGAGAGAGAGAGAGAGAGGGAATGGCGAGAGAGAGAGAGAGAGAGAGAGAGAGGGAATGGCGAGAGTGGGAGAGAGAATGGAGAGAGTGAGAGAGGGAATAGAGAGAGGGAATGGAGAGAGAGCGAGAGGAAATGGAGAGAGTGAGTTACGGAATGGAGAGAGTGAGAGAGGGAATGGAGAGAGTGAGAGGAGGAACGGAGTGAGTGAGATAGGGAATGGAGAGAGTGAGATAGGGAATGGAAAGTGAAAGAGGGAATGGAGAGAGTGAGATAGGGAATGGAGAGTGAGAGAGGGAATGGAGAGAGTGAGAGAGGGAATGGAGAGAGAGTGGGAACGGAGAGAGTGAGAGGAGGAACGGAGTGAGTGAAATAGGGAATGGAGAGAGTGAGCGAGGGAATGGAGAGAGTGAGCGAGGGAATGGAGAGAGAGAGGGAATGGAGAGAGAGCGACAGAGGGAATGGAGAGAGAGTGAGAGAGGGAATGGAGATAGAGCGAGAGAGGGAATTGAGAGAGAGAGAGAATGGAGAGAGAGAGGGGGATGGAGAGGGAGAGAGAGGGAATGGGGAGAGTGAGGAAGGGAATGGAGAGAGAGAGAGAGAGGGAATGGAGAGAGTGAGAGAGAGGGAATGGAGAGGGTGAGAGAGGGAATGGAGAGAGTGAGATAGGGAATGGAGAGAGTGAGAGGGGAAATGGAGAGAGAGGGGGAGAATGGAGAGAGAGCGAGAGAGGAAATGGAGAGAGTGAGAGATGGAATGGAGAGAGGGAGAGAGCGAATGGAGAGAGGGAATGAGGGAATGCAGAGAGAGAGAGGGAATGGAGAGCGAGAGAGAGAGAGGGAATGGAGAGAAAGAGGGAATGGAGAGAGAGTGGGAATGGAGAGAGAGAGAGGGGATGGAGAGAGTGAGAGAGGGAATGGTGGGAGTGAGAGGGGAAATGGAGAGAGTGAGAAAGGAAATGGAGAGAGCGAGAGAGGGGGAATGAAGAGAGAGCAAGCGAGGGAATGGGGAGAGTGAGAGATGGAATGGAGAGAGAGGGAATGGAGAGCGAGAGAGAGAGGGAATGGAGAGAGGGAATGGAGAGAGGGAATGGAGAGAGGGAATGGAGAGAGAGAGAGAGGGAATGGAGAGAGAGGAGAGGGAATGGAGAGAGAGAGGGAATGGAGAGAGAGAGAGAGAGAGAGGGAATGGAGAGAGTGGGAGGCGGAATGGAGGAAGTGAGAGCAGGAATGGTGAGAGGGAGAGAGGTAATGGAGTGAGAGAGGGAACGGAGAGAGTGGGAGAGGGAATGGAGAGAGAGAGAGAGAGAAAGAATGGAGAGAGAGAGGGAATGGAGAGAGAGAGAGAGAGAGAGGGTTGGAGAGAGAGAGAGAGAGGGGGAATGGAGAGAGAGAGAGAGGGAATGGAGACAGGGAAGGGAGAGAGAGGGCATGGAGGGAGAGAGAGAGGGCATGGAGAGAGTGAGATAGGGAATGGAGAGAGTGAGAGAGGGAATGGATAGAGTGAGAGGGGAATGGAGAGAGTGAGAGTGGGAATGGAGAGAGTGAGAGAGGGAATGGAGAGAGTTAGAGAGGGAATGGTAAGAGAGAGGGAATGGAGAGAGAGCGAGAGAGGGAAAGGAGAGAGAGCGCAAAATTGGGAAAGGAGAGAGTGAGGGAATGGAGAGAGAAAGGGAATGGAGACAGAGAGGTGGAATGGTGAGGGAGAGAGAGGGAATGGGGAGAGTGAGAGAGAGAGAATGTAGAGAGTGAGAGAGGGAATGGAGAGAGTGAGAGAGGGAATGGGGAGAGAGAGGGAATGGAGTGAGTGAGAGGGGGAATGGAGGGAGCAAGACAGGGAATGGAGTCAGTGAGAGGGGAAATGGAGAGGGTGAGAAAGTAAATGGTGAGAGAGAGAGGGAATGGAGAGAGCGAGAGAGGGAATGGAGAGCGAGAGAGAGACAAGGAATGGAGAGAGAGTGGGAATGGAGAGAGAGAGGGACTGGAGAGAGATAGACGGGATGGAGAGAGTGAGAGACGGAATGGAGGGAGTGAGAGGGGAAATGGAGAGAGTGAGAAAGGAAATGGAGAGAGCGAGAGAGGGGGAATGGAGAGAGAGCGAGAGGGGGAATGGGGAGAGTGAGAGATGGAATGGAGAGAGGTAGAGCGGGAATGAGCGAATGCTGAGAGGGGGAATGGAGAGCGAGAGAGGGAGGGAATGGAGAGAGCGAGAGAGGGGGAAGGAAAGAGAAAGGGAATGGAGAGAGTGAGAGAGAGAGAGAGAGAATGGAGAGAGAGAGGGAATGGAGAGAGAGAGGGAATGGAGAGAGAGAGAAAGGCAATGGAGATAGAGGGGGAATGGTGAGATAGCGAGAGAGGGAATGGGGAGAGAGAGGGAATGGAGAGAGAGAGAATAGAGAGAGAGAGCGAGGGAATGCAGAGAGAGAGAGGAATGGAGAGCGAGAGAGAGAGGGAATGGAGAGAGAGAGAGAGGGAATGGAGAGAGAGAGAGAAGGAATGGAGAGAGAGAGAGAGAGGGAATGGAGAGAGAAAGGGAATGGAGGGTGTGAGAGACGGAATGGAGAGAGAGAGGGAATGGAGAGAGAGGGGGGAATGGAGAAAGAGAGAGAGAGAGAGAGAGAGAGGGAATGGAGAGATTCAGAGACGGACTGGAGGGAGAGAGAGAGGAAATGGAGAGAGGGGGAGGGGGAATGGAGAGAGTGAGAGAGGGAATGGAGAGAGAAAGGGAATGGATGGAGTGAGAGAGGGAATGGAGAGAGAGAGAGATGGAATGGAGAGAGAGAGGGAATGGAGAGAGAGAGAGAGAAGGAATGGAGAGAGGGAGAGAGCGAGGGAATGGAGAGAGAGAGAGCGAGGGAATGGAGAGCGAGAGAGAGGGAATGGAGAGAGAGAGAGGGAATGGAGGGAGTGAGAGTGGGAATGGAGGAAGTGATAGAGGGAATGGAGAGCGTGAGAGAGGGAATGGAGAGAGTGAGAGAAGGAAGGGAGTGAGTGAGATAGGGAATGGAGAGAGTGAGAGAGGGAATGGAGGGAGTGAGAGAGGGAATGGAGAGAGTGAGAGAGGGAATGGAGAGAGAGAGAGGGAATGGAGAGAGAGAGAGAGAGAGGGGGAGCGGAGAGAGTGAGAGGAGGAACGGAGTGAGTGAGATAGGGAATGGAGAGAGCGAGAGAGGGATTGGAGAGAGTGAGAGAGGGAATGGAGAGAGAGAGGGAATGGAGAGAGAGCGACAGAGGGAATGGAGGGTGAGTGAGAGAGGGAATGGAGATAGAGCGAGAGAGGGAATGGAGAGAGAGACGGAATGGAGAGAGAGGGGGGATGGATAGTGAGAGAGAGGGAATGGGGAGAGTGAGAGAGGGAATGGAAAGAGTGAGAGAGGGAATGGAGAGAGTGAGATAGGGAATGGAGGGAGTGAGAGGGGAAATGGAGAGAGTGAGAAAGGAAATGGAGAGAGAGAGAGGGGAGAATGGAGAGAGAGCGAGAGAGGGAATGGAGAGAGTGAGAGAGGGAATGGAGAGAGGGAGAGAGGGAATGAGGGCATGCAGAGAGAGAGAGGGAATGGAGAGCGAGAGAGAGAGAGGGAATGGAGAGAGAGAGGGAATGGAGAGAGAGGGAATGGAGAGAGAGAGGGAATGGAGAGAGAGGGAGGGGATGGAGAGAGTGAGAGAGGGAATGGAGGGAGTGAGAGGGGAAATGGAGAGAGTGAGAAAGGAAATGGAGAGAGCGAGAGAGGGGGAATGGAGAGATAGCGAGCGAGGGAATGGGGAGAGTGAGAGATGGAATGGAGAGAGGGAATGGAGAGCGAGAGAGGGAATGGAGAGAGAGAATGGAGGGAGGGAATGGAGAGAGAGGGAATGGAGAGAGTGAGAGAGGGAATGGAAAGAGTGAGAGGGGAATGGAGTGAGTGAGAGAGGGAATGGAGAGAGGGAGGGATGGAATGAGGGAATGCAGAGCGAGAGAGGGAATGGAGAGCATGAGAGAGATAAGGAATGGAGAGAAAGTGGGAATGGAGAGAGAGAGGGACTGGAGAGAGATAGACGGGATGGAGAGAGTGAGAGACGGAATGGAGGGAGTGAGAGGGGAAATGGAGAGAGTGAGAAAGGAAATGGAGAGAGCGAGAGAGGGGGAATGGAGAGAGAGCGAGAGGGGGAATGGGGAAAGTGAGAGATGGAATGGAGTTAGGTAGAGAGGGAATGCTGAGAGGGGGAATGGAGAGCGAGAGAGGGAGGGAATGGAGAGAGCGAGAGAGGGAGGGAATGGAGAGAGCGAGAGAGGGGGAATGGAGAGAGAGAGAGAAAGAGAGAATGGAGAGAGAGAGGGAATGGAGAGAGAGAGGGAATGGAGAGAGAGAGGGAATGGAGAGAGAGATGGAATGGAGAGAGAGAGGGAATAGAGAGAGAGAGAGCGAGGGAATGGAGAGAGAGAAAGGCAATGGAGAGAGAGGGGGAATGGTGAGATAGCGAGAGAGGGAATGGGGAGAGAGAGGGAATGGAGAGAGAGAGAATAGAGAGAGAGAGCGAGGGAATGCAGAGAAAGAAAGGGAATGGAGAGCGAGAGAGAGAGGGAATGGAGAGACAGAGAGAGAGAGAGGGAATGGAGAGAGAGAGGGATAGGGAATGGAGAGAGAGAGAGAGGGAATGGAGAGAGAAAGGGAATGGAGGGAGTGAGAGACGGAATGGAGAGAGAGAGGGAATGGAGAGAGAGGGGGAATGGAGAAAGAGAGAGAGAGAGAGAGAGAGAGAGAGAGAGAGAGAGACGGAATGGAGAGATTCAGAGACGGAATGGAGGGAGAGAGACAGGAAATGGAGAGAGTGGAAGAGGGAATGGAGAGAGTGAGAGAGGGAATGGAGAGAGAGAGAGAGAGAGAAGGAATGGAGAGAGAGAGCGAGGGAATGGAGAGAGAGAGAGAGGGAATGGAGAGAGAGGGAGGGAATGGAGAGAGAGAGAGAGAAGGGATGGAGAGAGAGAGCGAGGGAATGGAGAGGGAGAGCGAGGGAATGGAGAGCGAGAGAGAGGGAATGGAGAGAGAGAGAGAGAGGGAATGGAGGGAGTGAGAGTGGGAATGGAGGAAGTGAGAGAGGGAATGGAGAGCGTGAGGGTGGGAATGGAGAGAGAGAGAGAGAGAGAGAGGGGGGAATGGAGAGAGATAGAGGGAACGGAGAGAGTGAGAGAAGGAACGGAGTGAGTGAGATAGGGAATGGAGAGAGTGAGAGAGGGAATGGAGGGAGTGAGAGAGGGAATGGACAGACTGTGAGAGGGAATGGAGAGAGAGAGAGGGAATGGAGAGTGAGAGAGAGAGAGGGAACGGAGAGAGTGAGAGGAGGAACGGAGTTAGTGAGATAGGGAATGGAGAGAGCGAGAGAGGGAATGGAGAGAGTGAGAGAGGGAATGGAGAGAGAGAGGGAATGGAGAGAGAGCGACAGAGGGAATGGAGGGAGAGTGAGAGAGGGAATGGAGTTAGAGCGAGAGAGGGAATGGAGAGAGAGACGGAATGGAGAGAGAGGGGGGATGGGGAGGGAGAGAGAGGGAATGGGGAGAGTGACAGAGGGAATGGAGAGAGAGAGAGAGAGAGAGAGAGAGAGAGGGAATGGATAGTGAGAGAGAGGGAATGGAGAGAGTGAGAGAGGGAATGGAAAGAGTGAGAGAGGGAATGGAGAGAGTGAGATAGGGAATGGAGGGAGTGAGAGGGGGAATGGGGAGAGAGAGGGAATGGAGAGAGAGAGAATAGAGAGAGAGAGCGAGGGAATGCAGAGAGAGAGAGGGAATGGAGAGCGAGAGAGAGAGGGAATGGGGAGAGAGAGAGAGAGAGGGAATGGAGAGAGAGAGAGGGAATGAAGAGAGAGAGAGAGGGAATGGAGAGAGAAAGGGAATGGAGGGAGTTTGAGACGGAATGGAGAGAGAGAGGGAATGGAGAGATTCAGAGACGGAATGGAGGGAGAGAGACAGGAAATGGAGAGAGTGGGAGAGGGAATATAGAGAGTGAGAGAGGGAATGGAGAGAGAGAGAGAGAGAGGGAACGGAGAGAGTGAGAGGAGGAACGGAGTTAGTGAGATAGGGAATGGAGAGAGTGGGAGAGGGAATGGAGAGAGAGCGACAGAGGGAATGGAGAGAGAGCGACAGAGGGAATGGAGGGAGAGTGAGAGAGGGAATGGAGATAGAGCGAGAGAGGGAATGGAGAGAGAGACGGAATGGAGAGAGAGGGGGGATGGGGAGGGAGAGAGAGGGAATGGGGAGAGTGAGAGAGGGAATGGAGAGAGAGAGGGAATGGATAGTGAGAGAGAGGGAATGGAGAGAGTGAGAGAGGGAATGGAAAGAGTGAGAGAGGGAATGGAGGGAGTGAGAGGGGAAATGGAGAGAGTGAGAAAGGAAATGGAGAGAGAGAGAGGGGAGAATGGAGAGAGAGCGAGAGAGGAAATGGAGAGAGTGAGAGATGGAATGGAGAGAGGGAGAGAGGGAATGAGGGCATGGAGAGAGAGAGGGAATGGAGAGCGAGAGAGAGAGAGGGAATGGAGAGAGAGAGGGAATGGAGAGAGAGGGAATGGAGAGAGAGAGGGAATGGAGAGGGAGGGAGGGGATGGAGAGAGTGAGGGAATGGAGGGAGTGAGAGGGGAAATGGAGAGAGTGAGAAAGGAAATGGAGAGAGCGAGAGAGGGGGAATGGAGAGATAGCGAGCGAGGGAATGGGGAGAGTGAGAGATGGAATGGAGAGAGGGAATGGAGAGCGAGAGAGGGAATGGAGAGAGAGAATGGAGGGAGGGAATGGAGAGAGAGGGAATGGAGAGAGTGAGAGAGGGAATGGATAGAGTGAGAGGGGAATGGAGTGAGTGAGAGAGGGAATGGAGAGGGAGAGATGGAATGGAGAGAGGGAGGTATGGAATGAGGGAATGCAGAGCGAGAGAGGGAATGGAGAGCATGAGAGAGACAAGGAATGGAGAGAAAGTGGGAATGGAGAGAGAGGGGGAATGGGGAGAGAGAGGGAATGGAGAGAGAGAGAATAGAGAGAGAGAGCGAGGGAATGCAGAGAGAGCGAGGGAATGGAGAGCGAGAGAGAGAGGGAATGGGGAGAGAGAGAGAGAGAGAGGGAATGGAGAGAGAGAGAGAGAGAGAGGGAATGGAGAGAGAGAGAGAGAGGGAATGGAGAGAGAAAGGGAATGGAGGGAGTTTGAGACGGAATGGAGAGAGAGAGGGAATGGAGAGATTCAGAGACGGAATGGAGGGAGAGAGACAGGAAATGGAGAGAGTGGGAGAGGGAATGGAGAGAGTGAGAGAGGGAATGGAGAGAGATAGAGAGAAGGAATGGAGAGAGAGAGCGAGGGAATGGAGAGAGAGAGAGAAGGAATGGAGAGAGAGAGCGAGGGAATGGAGAGAGAGAGCGAGGGAATGGAGAGCGAGAGAGAGGGAATGGAGAGAGAGAGAGAGGGAATGGAGGGAGTGAGAGTGGGAATGGAGGAAGTGAGAGAGGGAATGGAGAGCGTGAGAGAAGGAATGGAGAGAGAGAGAGAGGGGGAATGGAGAGAGAGAGAGGGAACGGAGAGAGTGAGAGAAGGAACGGAGTGAGTGAGATAGGGAATGGAGAGAGTGAGCGAGGGAATGGAGGGAGTGAGAGAGGGAATGGAGAGAGTGAGAGAGGGAATGGAGAGAGAGAGAGAGGGAATGGAGAGAGAGAGAGAGAAAGAGGGAATGGAGAGAGTGAGAGAGGGAATGGAGAGAGAGAGGGAATGGAGAGAGAGCGACAGAGGGAATGGAGGGAGAGTGAGAGAGGGAATGGAGATAGAGCGAGAGAGGGAATGGAGAGAGAGACGGAATGGAGAGAGGGGGGGATGGGGAGGGAGAGAGAGGGAATGGGGAGAGTGAGAGAGGGAATGGAGAGTGAGAGAGAGAGAGAGAGAGAGAGAGAGAGGGAATGGATAGTGAGAGAGAGGGAATGGAAAGAGTGAGAGAGGGAATGGAGAGAGTGAGATAGGGAATGGAGGGAGTGAGAGGGGAAATGGAGAGAGTGAGAAAGGAAATGGAGAGAGAGGGAGGGGAGAATGGAGAGAGAGCGAGAGAGGGAATGGAGAGAGTGAGAGATGGAATGGAGAGAGGGAGAGAGGGAATGAGGGCATGGAGAGAGAGAGGGAATGGAGAGTGAGAGAGAGAGAGGGAATGGAGAGAGAGAGGGAATGGAGAGAGAGGGAATGGAGAGAGAGGGAATGGAGAGAGAGGGAGGGGATGGAGAGAGTGAGAGAGGGAATGGAGGGAGTGAGAGGGGAAATGGAGAGAGTGAGAAAGGAAATGGAGAGAGCGAGAGAGGGGGAATGGAGAGATAGCGAGCGAGGGAATGGGGAGAGTGAGAGATGGAATGGAGAGAGGGAATGGAGAGCGAGAGAGGGAATGGAGAGAGAGAATGGAGGGAGGGAATGGAGTGAGAGGGAATGGAGAGAGTGAGAGAGGGAATGGATAGAGTGAGAGGGGAATGGAGTGAGTGAGAGAGGGAATGGAGAGAGGGAGAGATGGAATGGAGAGAGGGAGGGATGGAATGAGGGAATGCAGAGCGAGAGAGGGAATGGAGAGCATGAGAGAGACAAGGAATGGAGAGAAAGTGGGAATGGAGAGAGAGAGGGACTGGAGAGAGATAGACGGGATGGAGAGAGTGAGAGACGGAATGGAGGGAGTGAGGGGGAAATGGAGAGAGTGAGAAAGGAAATGGAGAGAGCGAGAGAGGGGGAATGGAGAGAGAGCGAGAGGGGGAATGGGGAAAGTGAGAGATGGAATGGAGAGAGGTAGAGAGGGAATGAGGGAATGCTGAGAGGGGGAATGGAGAGCGAGGTGGGAGTGAATGGAGAGAGCGAGAGAGGGGGAATGGAGAGAGAGGGAATGGAGAGAGAGAGAGAAAGAGAGAATGGAGAGAGAAAGAGAGAATGGAGAGAGAGAGTGAATGGAGAGAGAGAGGGAATGGAGAGAGAGAGGGAATGGAGAGAGAGAGGGAATAGAGAGAGAGAGAGCGAGGGAATGCAGAGAGAGAAAGGCAATGGAGAGAGAGGGGGAATGGTGAGATAGCGAGAGAGGGAATGGGGAGAGAGAGGGAATGGAGAGAGAGAGAATAGAGAGAGAGAGCGAGGGAATGCAGATAGAGAGAGGGAATGAAGAGCGAGAGAGAGAGGGAATGGAGAGAGAGAGAGGGAATGGAGAGAGAGAGGGAATGGAGAGAGAGAGAGAGGGAATGGAGAGAGAAAGGGAATGGAGGGAGTGAGAGACGGAATGGAGAGAGAGAGGGAATGGAGAGAGAGGGGGAATGGAGAAAGAGAGAGAGAGAGAGAGAGAGAGAGAGAGAGGGAATGGAGAGATTCAGAGACGGAATGGAGGGAGAGAGACAGGAAATGGAGAGAGTGGGAGAGGGAATGGAGAGAGTGAGAGAGGGAATGGAGAGAGAGAGAGAGAAGGAATGGAGAGAGAGAGCGAGGGAATGGAGAGAGAGAGCGAGGGAATGGAGAGAGAGAGAGAGGGAATGGAGAGAGAGAGAGGGAATGGAGGGAGTGAGAGTGGGAATGGAGGGAGTGAGAGAGGGAATGGAGAGAGTGAGAGAGGGAATGGAGAGAGAGAGAAGGAATGGAGAGAGAGAGCGAGGGAATGGAGAGAGAGAGCGAGGGAATGGAGAGGGAGAGGGAATGGAGAGAGAGAGAGGGAATGGAGAGAGAGAGAGAAGGAATGGAGAGAGAGAGCGAGGGAATGGAGAGAGAGAGAGAGAGAAGGAATGGAGAGAGAGAGCGAGGGAATGGAGAGAGAGAGCGAGGGAATGGAGAGCGAGAGAGAGGGAATGGAGAGAGAGAGAGAGGGAATGGAGGGAGTGAGAGTGGGAATGGAGGAAGTGAGAGAGGGAATGGAGAGTGTGAGAGAGGGAATGGAGAGAGAGAGAGAGAGGGGGGAATGCAGAGAGAGAGAGGGAACGGAGAGAGTGAGAGAAGGAACGGAGTGAGTGAGATAGGGAATGGAGAGAGTGAGAAAGGGAATGGAGGGAGTGAGAGAGGGAATGGAGAGAGTGAGAGAGGGAATGGAGAGAGAGAGAGAGAGGGAATGGAGAGAGTGAGAGAGGGAATGGAGAGAGAGAGGGAATGGAGAGAGAGCGACAGAGGGAATGGAGGGAGAGTGAGAGAGGGAATGGAGATAGAGCGAGAGAGGGAATGGAGAGAGAGACGGAATGGAGAGAGGGGGGGATGGGGAGGGAGAGAGAGGGAATGGGGAGACTGAGAGAGGGAATGGAGAGAGAGAGAGAGAGAGAGAGAGAGAGAGAGAGAGAGAGAGAGGGAATGGATAGTGAGAGAGAGGGAATGGAAAGAGTGAGAGAGGGAATGGAGAGAGTGAGATAGGGAATGGAGGGAGTGAGAGGGGAAATGGAGAGAGTGAGAAAGGAAATGGAGAGAGTGATAGGGGAGAATGGAGAGAGAGCGAGAGAGGGAATGGAGAGAGTGAGAGATGGAATGGAGAGAGGGAGAGAGGGAATGAGGGCATGGAGAGAGAGAGGGAATGGAGAGCGAGAGAGAGAGAGGGAATGGAGAGAGAGAGGGAATGGAGAGAGAGGGAATGGAGAGAGAGAGGGAATGGAGAGAGAGGGAGGGGATGGAGAGAGTGAGAGAGGGAATGAAGGGAGTGAGAGGGGAAATGGAGAGAGTGAGAAAGGAAATGGAGAGAGCGAGAGAGGGGGAATGGAGAGATAGCGAGCGAGGGAATGGGGAGAGTGAGAGATGGAATGGAGAGAGGGAATGGAGAGCGAGAGAGGGAATGGAGAGAGAGAATGGAGGGAGGGAATGGAGAGAGAGGGAATGGAGAGAGTGAGAGAGGGAATGGATAGAGTGAGAGGGGAATGGAGTGAGTGAGAGAGGGAATGGAGAGAGGAAGAGATGGAATGGAGAGAGGGAGGGATGGACTGAGGGAATGCAGAGCGAGAGAGGGAATGGAGAGCATGAGAGAGACAAGGAATGGAGAGAAAGTGGGAATGGAGAGAGAGAGGGACTGGAGAGAGATAGACGGGATGGAGAGAGTGAGAGACGGAATGGAGGGAGTGAGAGGGGAAATGGAGGGAGTGAGAAAGGAAATGGAGAGAGCGAGAGAGGGGGAATGGAGAGAGAGCGAGAGGGGGAATGGGGAAAGTGAGAGATGGAATGGAGAGAGGTAGAGAGGGAATGAGGGAATGCTGAGAGGGGTAATGGAGAGCGAGGTGGGAGGGAATGGAGAGAGCGAGAGAGGGGGAATGGAGAGAGAGGGAATGGAGAGAGAGAGAGAAAGAGAGAATGGAGAGAGAGAGTGAATGGAGAGAGAGAGGGAATGGAGATAGGGAATGGAGAGAGAGAGGGAATAGAGAGAGAGAGAGCGAGGGAATGCAGAGAGAGAAAGGCAATGGAGAGAGAGGGGGAATGGTGAGATAGCGAGAGAGGGAATGGGGAGAGAGAGGGAATGGAGAGAGAGAGAATAGAGAGAGAGAGCGAGGGAATGCAGAGAGAGAGAGGGAATGGACAGCGAGAGAGAGAGGGAATGGAGAGAGAGAGAGAGAGAGAGGGAATGGAGAGAGAGAGAGAGAGAGGGAATGGAGAGAGAGAGAGAGGGAATGGAGAGAGAAAGGGAATGGAGGGAGTGAGAGACGGAATGGAGAGAGAGAGGGAATGGAGAGAGAGGGGGAATGGAGAAAGAGAGAGAGATAGAGAGAGAGGGAATGGAGAGATTCAGAGACGGAATGGAGGGAGAGAGACAGGAAATGGAGAGAGTGGGAGAGGGAATGGTGAGAGTGAGAGAGGGAATGGAGAGAGAGAGAGAGAAGGAATGGAGAGAGTGAGCGAGGGAATGGAGAGAGCGAGGGAATGGAGAGAGAGAGAGAGAGAGGGAATGGAGAGAGAGAGAGGGAATGGAGGGAGTGAGAGTGGGAATGGAGGGAGTGAGAGAGGGAATGGAGAGAGTGAGAGATGGAATGGAGAGAGAGAGAGAGAGAGGGAATGGAGAGAGAGAGAGAGAGAGAGAGAGAGAGGGAACGGAGAGAGTGAGAGGAGGAACGGAGTGAGATAGGGAATGGAGAGAGTGAGATAGGGAATGGAGGGAGTGTGAGGGGAAATGGAGAGAGTGAGAAAGGAAATGGAGAGAGAGAGAGGGGAGAATGGAGAGAGAGCGAGAGAGGGAATGGAGAGAGTGAGAGATGGAATGGAGAGAGGGAGAGAGGGAATGAGGGCATGGAGAGAGAGAGGGAATGGAGAGCGAGAGAGAGAGAGGGAATGGAGAGAGAGAGGGAATGGAGAGAAAGGGAATGGAGAGAGAGAGGGAATGGAGAGAGAGGGAGGGGATGGAGAGAGTGAGAGAGGGAATGGAGGGAGTGAGAGGGGAAATGGAGAGAGTGAGAAAGGAAATGGAGAGAGCGAGAGAGGGGGAATGGAGAGATAGCGAGCGAGGGAATGGGGAGAGTGAGAGATGGAATGGAGAGAGGGAATGGAGAGCGAGAGAGGGAATGGAGAGAGAGAATGGAGCGAGGGAATGGAGAGAAGAGGGAATGGAGAGAGTGAGAGAGGGAATGGATAGAGTGAGAGGGGAATGGAGTGAGTGAGTGAGGGAATGGAGAGAGGGAGAGATGGAATGGAGAGAGGGAGGGATGGAATGAGGGAATGCAGAGCGAGAGAGGGAATGGAGAGCATGAGAGAGACAAGGAATGGAGAGAAAGTGGGAATGGAGAGAGAGAGGGACTGGAGAGAGATAGACGGGATGGAGAGAGTGAGAGACGGAATGGAGGGAGTGAGAGGGGAAATGGAGAGAGTGAGAAAGGAAATGGAGAGAGCGAGAGAGGGGGAATGGAGAGATAGCGAGCGAGGGAATGGGGAGAGTGAGAGATGGAATGGAGAGAGGGAATGGAGAGCGAGAGAGGGAATGGAGAGAGAGAATGGAGGGAGAGAATGGAGAGAGAGGGAATGGAGAGAGTGAGAGAGGGAATGGATAGAGTGAGAGGGGAATGGACTGAGTGAGAGAGGGAATGGAGAGGGAGAGATGGAATGGAGAGAGGGAGGTATGGAATGAGGGAATGCAGAGCGAGAGAGGGAATGGAGAGCATGAGAGAGACAAGGAATGGAGAGAAAGTGGGAATGGAGAGAGAGGGGGAATGGGGAGAGAGAGGGAATGGAGAGAGAGAGAATAGAGAGAGAGAGCGAGGGAATGCAGAGAGAGCGAGGGAATGGAGAGCGAGAGAGAGAGGGAATGGGGAGAGAGAGAGAGAGAGGGAATGGAGAGAGAGAGAGAGAGAGAGGGAATGGAGAGAGAGAGAGAGAGGGAATGGAGAGAGAACGGGAATGGAGGGAGTTTGAGACGGAATGGAGAGAGAGAGGGAATGGAGAGATTCAGAGACGGAATGGAGGGAGAGAGACAGGAAATGGAGAGAGTGGGAGAGGGAATGGAGAGAGTGAGAGAGGGAATGGAGAGAGAGAGAGAGAAGGAATGGAGAGAGAGAGCGAGGGAATGGAGAGAGAGAGAGAAGGAATGGAGAGAGAGAGCGAGGGAATGGAGAGAGAGAGCGAGGGAATGGAGAGCGAGAGAGAGGGAATGGAGAGAGAGAGAGAGGGAATGGAGGGAGTGAGAGTGGGAATGGAGGAAGTGAGAGAGGGAATGGAGAGCGTGAGAGAAGGAATGGAGAGAGAGAGAGAGGGGGAATGGAGAGAGAGAGAGGGAACGGAGAGAGTGAGAGAAGGAACGGAGTGAGTGAGATAGGGAATGGAGAGAGTGAGCGAGGGAATGGAGGGAGTGAGAGAGGGAATGGAGAGAGTGAGAGAGGGAATGGAGAGAGAGAGAGAGGGAATGGAGAGAGAGAGAGAGAAAGAGGGAATGGAGAGAGTGAGAGAGGGAATGGAGAGAGAGAGGGAATGGAGAGAGAGCGACAGAGGGAATGGAGGGAGAGTGAGAGAGGGAATGGAGATAGAGCGAGAGAGGGAATGGAGAGAGAGACGGAATGGAGAGAGGGGGGGATGGGGAGGGAGAGAGAGGGAATGGGGAGAGTGAGAGAGGGAATGGAGAGTGAGAGAGAGAGAGAGAGAGAGAGAGAGAGAGGGAATGGATAGTGAGAGAGAGGGAATGGAAAGAGTGAGAGAGGGAATGGAGAGAGTGAGATAGGGAATGGAGGGAGTGAGAGGGGAAATGGAGAGAGTGAGAAAGGAAATGGAGAGAGAGGGAGGGGAGAATGGAGAGAGAGCGAGAGAGGGAATGGAGAGAGTGAGAGATGGAATGGAGAGAGGGAGAGAGGGAATGAGGGCATGGAGAGAGAGAGGGAATGGAGAGCGAGAGAGAGAGAGGGAATGGAGAGAGAGAGGGAATGGAGAGAGAGGGAATGGAGAGAGAGGGAATGGAGAGAGAGGGAGGGGATGGAGAGAGTGAGAGAGGGAATGGAGGGAGTGAGAGGGGAAATGGAGAGAGTGAGAAAGGAAATGGAGAGAGCGAGAGAGGGGGAATGGAGAGATAGCGAGCGAGGGAATGGGGAGAGTGAGAGATGGAATGGAGAGAGGGAATGGAGAGCGAGAGAGGGAATGGAGAGAGAGAATGGAGGGAGGGAATGGAGTGACGGGGAATGGAGAGAGTGAGAGAGGGAATGGATAGAGTGAGAGGGGAATGGAGTGAGTGAGAGAGGGAATGGAGAGAGGGAGAGATGGAATGGAGAGAGGGAGGGATGGAATGAGGGAATGCAGAGCGAGAGAGGGAATGGAGAGCATGAGAGAGACAAGGAATGGAGAGAAAGTGGGAATGGAGAGAGAGAGGGACTGGAGAGAGATAGACGGGATGGAGAGAGTGAGAGACGGAATGGAGGGAGTGAGGGGGAAATGGAGAGAGTGAGAAAGGAAATGGAGAGAGCGAGAGAGGGGGAATGGAGAGAGAGCGAGAGGGGGAATGGGGAAAGTGAGAGATGGAATGGAGAGAGGTAGAGAGGGAATGAGGGAATGCTGAGAGGGGGAATGGAGAGCGAGGTGGGAGTGAATGGAGAGAGCGAGAGAGGGGGAATGGAGAGAGAGGGAATGGAGAGAGAGAGAGAAAGAGAGAATGGAGAGAGAAAGAGAGAATGGAGAGAGAGAGTGAATGGAGAGAGAGAGGGAATGGAGAGAGAGAGGGAATGGAGAGAGAGAGGGAATAGAGAGAGAGAGAGCGAGGGAATGCAGAGAGAGAAAGGCAATGGAGAGAGAGGGGGAATGGTGAGATAGCGAGAGAGGGAATGGGGAGAGAGAGGGAATGGAGAGAGAGAGAATAGAGAGAGAGAGCGAGGGAATGCAGATAGAGAGAGGGAATGAAGAGCGAGAGAGAGAGGGAATGGAGAGAGAGAGAGGGAATGGAGAGAGAGAGGGAATGGAGAGAGAGAGAGAGGGAATGGAGAGAGAAAGGGAATGGAGGGAGTGAGAGACGGAATGGAGAGAGAGAGGGAATGGAGAGAGAGGGGGAATGGAGAAAGAGAGAGAGAGAGAGAGAGAGAGAGAGAGAGAGAGAGGGAATGGAGAGATTCAGAGACGGAATGGAGGGAGAGAGACAGGAAATGGAGAGAGTGGGAGAGGGAATGGAGAGAGTGAGAGAGGGAATGGAGAGAGAGAGAGAGAAGGAATGGAGAGAGAGAGCGAGGGAATGGAGAGAGAGAGCGAGGGAATGGAGAGAGAGAGAGAGGGAATGGAGAGAGAGAGAGGGAATGGAGGGAGTGAGAGTGGGAATGGAGGGAGTGAGAGAGGGAATGGAGAGAGTGAGAGAGGGAATGGAGAGAGAGAGAAGGAATGGAGAGAGAGAGAGAGGGAATGGAGAGAGAGAGCGAGGGAATGGAGAGGGAGAGGGAATGGAGAGAGAGAGAGGGAATGGAGAGAGAGAGAGAAGGAATGGAGAGAGAGAGCGAGGGAATGGAGAGAGAGAGAGAGAGAAGGAATGGAGAGAGAGAGCGAGGGAATGGAGAGAGAGAGCGAGGGAATGGAGAGCGAGAGAGAGGGAATGGAGAGAGAGAGAGAGAGGGGGGAATGCAGAGAGAGAGAGGGAACGGAGAGAGTGAGAGAAGGAACGGAGTGAGTGAGATAGGGAATGGAGAGAGTAAGAAAGGGAATGGAGGGAGTGAGAGAGGGAATGGAGAGAGTGAGAGAGGGAATGGAGAGAGAGAGAGAGAGGGAATGGAGAGAGTGAGAGAGGGAATGGAGAGAGAGAGGGAATAGAGAGAGAGCGACAGAGGGAATGGAGGGAGAGTGAGAGAGGGAATGGAGATAGAGCGAGAGAGGGAATGGAGAGAGAGACGGAATGGAGAGAGAGGGGGATGGGGAGGGAGAGAGAGGGAATGGGGAGACTGAGAGAGGGAATGGAGAGAGAGAGAGAGAGAGAGAGAGAGAGAGGGAATGGATAGTGAGAGAGAGGGAATGGAAAGAGTGAGAGAGGGAATGGAGAGAGTGAGATAGGGAATGGAGGGAGTGAGAGGGGAAATGGAGAGAGTGAGAAAGGAAATGGAGAGAGTGATAGGGGAGAATGGAGAGAGAGCGAGAGAGGGAATGGAGAGAGTGAGAGATGGAATGGAGAGAGGGAGAGAGGGAATGAGGGCATGGAGAGAGAGAGGGAATGGAGAGCGAGAGAGAGAGAGGGAATGGAGAGAGAGAGGGAATGGAGAGAGAGGGAATGGAGAGAGAGAGGGAATGGAGAGAGAGGGAGGGGATGGAGAGAGTGAGAGAGGGAATGAAGGGAGTGAGAGGGGAAATGGAGAGAGTGAGAAAGGAAATGGAGAGAGCGAGAGAGGGGGAATGGAGAGATAGCGAGCGAGGGAATGGGGAGAGTGAGAGATGGAATGGAGAGAGGGAATGGAGAGCGAGAGAGGGAATGGAGAGAGAGAATGGAGGGAGGGAATGGAGAGAGAGGGAATGGAGAGAGTGAGAGAGGGAATGGATAGAGTGAGAGGGGAATGGAGTGAGTGAGAGAGGGAATGGAGAGAGGAAGAGATGGAATGGAGAGAGGGAGGGATGGACTGAGGGAATGCAGAGCGAGAGAGGGAATGGAGAGCATGAGAGAGACAAGGAATGGAGAGAAAGTGGGAATGGAGAGAGAGAGGGACTGGAGAGAGATAGACGGGATGGAGAGAGTGAGAGACGGAATGGAGGGAGTGAGAGGGGAAATGGAGGGAGTGAGAAAGGAAATGGAGAGAGCGAGAGAGGGGGAATGGAGAGAGAGCGAGAGGGGGAATGGGGAAAGTGAGAGATGGAATGGAGAGAGGTAGAGAGGGAATGAGGGAATGCTGAGAGGGGTAATGGAGAGCGAGGTGGGAGGGAATGGAGAGAGCGAGAGAGGGGGAATGGAGAGAGAGGGAATGGAGAGAGAGAGAGAAAGAGAGAATGGAGAGAGAGAGTGAATGGAGAGAGAGAGGGAATGGAGATAGGGAATGGAGAGAGAGAGGGAATAGAGAGAGAGAGAGCGAGGGAATGCAGAGAGAGAAAGGCAATGGAGAGAGAGGGGGAATGGTGAGATAGCGAGAGAGTGAATGGGGAGAGAGAGGGAATGGAGAGAGAGAGAATAGAGAGAGAGAGCGAGGGAATGCAGAGAGAGAGAGGGAATGGACAGCGAGAGAGAGAGGGAATGGAGAGAGAGAGAGAGAGAGAGGGAATGGAGAGAGAGAGAGAGAGAGGGAATGGAGAGAGAGAGAGAGGGAATGGAGAGAGAAAGGGAATGGAGGGAGTGAGAGACGGAATGGAGAGAGAGAGGGAATGGAGAGAGAGGGGGAATGGAGAAAGAGAGAGAGATAGAGAGAGAGGGAATGGAGAGATTCAGAGACGGAATGGAGGGAGAGAGACAGGAAATGGAGAGAGTGGGAGAGGGAATGGAGAGAGTGAGAGAGGGAATGGAGAGAGAGAGAGAGAAGGAATGGAGAGAGTGAGCGAGGGAATGGAGAGAGCGAGGGAATGGAGAGAGAGAGAGAGAGAGGGAATGGAGAGAGAGAGAGGGAATGGAGGGAGTGAGAGTGGGAATGGAGGGAGTGAGAGAGGGAATGGAGAGAGTGAGAGATGGAATGGAGAGAGAGAGAGAGAGAGGGAATGGAGAGAGAGAGAGAGAGAGAGGGAACGGAGAGAGTGAGAGGAGGAACGGAGTGAGATAGGGAATGGAGAGAGTGAGATAGGGAATGGAGGGAGTGTGAGGGGAAATGGAGAGAGTGAGAAAGGAAATGGAGAGAGAGAGAGGGGAGAATGGAGAGAGAGCGAGAGAGGGAATGGAGAGAGTGAGAGATGGAATGGAGAGAGGGAGAGAGGGAATGAGGGCATGGAGAGAGAGAGGGAATGGAGAGCGAGAGAGAGAGAGGGAATGGAGAGAGAGAGGGAATGGAGAGAAAGGGAATGGAGAGAGAGAGGGAATGGAGAGAGAGGGAGGGGATGGAGAGAGTGAGAGAGGGAATGGAGGGAGTGAGAGGGGAAATGGAGAGAGTGAGAAAGGAAATGGAGAGAGCGAGAGAGGGGGAATGGAGAGATAGCGAGCGAGGGAATGGGGAGAGTGAGAGATGGAATGGAGAGAGGGAATGGAGAGCGAGAGAGGGAATGGAGAGAGAGAATGGAGGGAGGGAATGGAGAGAAGAGGGAATGGAGAGAGTGAGAGAGGGAATGGATAGAGTGAGAGGGGAATGGAGTGAGTGAGTGAGGGAATGGAGAGAGGGAGAGATGGAATGGAGAGAGGGAGGGATGGAATGAGGGAATGCAGAGCGAGAGAGGGAATGGAGAGCATGAGAGAGACAAGGAATGGAGAGAAAGTGGGAATGGAGAGAGAGAGGGACTGGAGAGAGATAGACGGGATGGAGAGAGTGAGAGACGGAATGGAGGGAGTGAGAGGGGAAATGGAGAGAGTGAGAAAGGAAATGGAGAGAGCGAGAGAGGGGGAATGGAGAGAGAGCGAGAGGGGGAATGGGGAAAGTGAGAGATGGAATGGAGAGAGGTAGAGAGGGAATGAGGGAATGCTGAGAGGGGGAATGGAGAGCGAGGTGGGAGGGAATGGAGAGAGCGAGAGAGGGGGAATGGAGAGAGAGGGAATGGAGAGAGAGAGAGAAAGAGAGAATGGAGAGAGAGAGTGAATGGAGAGAGAGAGGGAATGGAGAGAGGGAATGGAGAGAGAGAGGGAATAGAGAGAGAGAGAGCGAGGGAATGCAGAGAGAGAAAGGCAATGGAGAGAGAGGGGGAATGGTGAGATAGCGAGAGAGGGAATGGGGAGAGAGAGGGAATGGAGAGAGAGAGAATAGAGAGAGAGAGCGAGGGAATGCAGAGAGAGAGAGGGAATGGAGAGCGAGAGAGAGAGGGAATGGAGAGAGAGAGAGGGAATGGAGAGAGAGAGAGAGGGAGTGGAGAGAGAAAGGGAATGGAGGGAGTGAGAGACGGAATGGAGAGAGAGAGGGAATGGAGAGAGAGGGGGAATGGAGAAAGAGAGAGAGAGAGGGAACGGAGAGATTCAGAGGCGGAATGGAGGGAGAGAGACAGGAAATGGAGAGAGTGGGAGAGGGAATGGAGAGAGTGAGAGAGGGAATGGAGAGAGAGAGAGAGAAGGAATGGAGAGAGAGAGCGAGGGAATGGAGAGAGAGAGCGAGGGAATGGAGAAAGAGAGAGAGGGAATGGAGAGAGAGAGAGGGAATGGAGGAAGTGAGAGTGGGAATGGAGGGAGTGAGAGAGGGAATGGAGAGTGTGAGAGAGGGAATGGAGAGAGAGAGAGAGAGAGAGAGAGAGAGGGGGGAATGGAGAGAGAGAGAGGGAACGGAGTGAGAGAGTGCAGGAACGGAGTGAGTTAGATCGGGAATGGAGAGAGTGAGAGGGGGAATGGAGGGAGTGAGAGATGGAATGGAGAGAGAGAGTGAGAGGGGGAATGGAGAGAGTGGGAGAGGGAATGGAGAGAGTGAGAGAGGGAATGGAGAGAGAGAGGGAATGGAGAGAGAGAGATGGAATGGAGAGAGAGAGAGAGAGGGAATGGAGAGAGAGAGAGGGAATGGAGAGAGAGAGAGTGGGAATGGAGAGAGAGAGAGGGAATGGAGAGAGAGGGAATGGAGAGAGAGAGAGGGAATGGAGAGAGAGAGAGGGAATTGAGAGAGAGAGAGAGAGGGAATGGAGAGAGAGAGTGAGGGATTGGAGAGAGAGAGAATGGAGAGAGAGAGAGGGAACGGAGATAGTGGGAGAGGGAATGGAGGGAGAGAGAGAGGGAATGGAGAGAGAGAGAGAGAGGGAATGGATAGAGTGAGAGACGGAATGGAGAGAGAGAGAGAGGGAATGGAGAGAGGGAGAGAGGGAATGAGGGAATGCAGAGCGAGAGAGGGAATGGAGAGCGACAGAAAGAGGGAATGGAGAGAGAGAGAGAGAGAGGGGATCGAGAGAGTGAGAGAGGGGATGGTGGGAGTGAGAGGGGAAATGGAGAGAGCAAGAATGGAGAGAGAGAGAGCGAGGGAATGGGGAGAGAGAGATGGAATGGAGAGAGGGAGAGAGGGAATGTGGGAATGCAGAGAGGGGGAATGGAGAGCGAGAGAGGGAGGGAATGGAGAGAGCGAGAGAGGGGGAATGGAGAGAGAGAGGGAATGGAGAGAGAGAAAAAGAGAGAGAATCGAGAGAGAGAGGGAATGGAGAGAGAGAGAATAGAGATGGAGAGAGCGAGTGAATGGAGAGAGATAAACGGAATGGAGAGAGAGGGGGAATGGTGAGAGAGCGAGAGAGGGAATGGGGAGAGAGGGAATGGAGAGATAGAGAATAGAGAGAGAGAGAATAGAGAGAGAGAGCGAGGGAATGCAGAGTGAGAGAGGGAATGGAGAGCGAGAGAGAGGGAATGGAGTGAGAGAGAGAGAGGGGGGAATGGAGAGAGCGAGAGAGGGGAAATGGAGAGGGAGAGGGATACGGAATGGAGGGAGTGAGAGAGGGAATGGAGAGTGAGAGGGAATGGAGAGAGAGAGAGGGGGAATGGAGACAGCGAGAGAGAGGGAATGGAGAGAGCGCGAGAGGGGGAATGGGGAGGGAGAGGGAATGGAGAGCGAGAGGGAATGGAGAGAGGGAATGGAGGGAGAGAGAGAGAGAGGGAATGGAGAGAGAGAGAGAGAGGGAATGGAGAGAGAGAGAGGGGAATGGAGAGAGCGAGAGGGAATGGAGAGAGAGAGAGAGGGAATGGAGAGAGAGAGAGAGGGAATGGAGAGAGAGGGAGACAGGGAATGGAGAGAGCGAGAGAGGGGGAATGGAGAGAGGGAATGGAGAGAGAGAGAGAATAGAGAGAGAGCGCGAGGGAATGGAGAGAGAAAGGGAATGGAGAGAGAGGGGGAATGGTGAGAGAGCGAATGGGGAGAGAGAGGGAATGGAGAGAGAGAGAATAGAGAGAGAGGGAATGCAGAGAGAGAGAGAGGGAATGGAGAGCGAGAGAGCGAGGGAATGGAGAGAGGGAATGGAGAGAGAGAGGGAATGGAGAGAGAGAGAGGGAATGGGTGGAGAGAGAGAGAGAGAGAGAGAGGGAATGGATGGAGAGAGAGAGAGAGAGGGAATGGAGAGAGAGAGAGAGAGAGAGAGAGAGAGGGAGAGAGGGAATGGAGAGAGTGGGAGAGGGAATGGAGAGAGGGAATGGAGAGAGAGATGGAATGGAGACAGGGAGGTGGAATGGTGAGGCAGAGAGAGGGAATGGAGAGAGAGAGCGAGGAAATCCAGAGAGAGAGGGAATGGAGAGCGAGAGAGAGAGTGAATGGAGCGAGAGAGAGAGGGAATGGAGAGAGAGCGAGGGAATGGAGAGAGAAAGAGAATGGAGGGAGTGAGAGACGGAATGGAGAGAGAGAGGGAATGGAGAGAGGAAGGGAATGGAGAGAGAGAGAGAGATGGAATGGAGAGAGAGAGAGGGAATGGAGAGAGGGAATGGAGAGAGGGAATGGAGAGAGAGCGAGAGGGAATGGAGAAAGAGAGAGAGAGGGAATGGAGAGAGAGAGAGAGAGAGAGAATGGAGAGAGTGAGAGAGGGAATGGAGAAAGAGAGAGAGAGGGAATGGAAAGAGAGAGAGAGGGAATGGAGAGAGAGAGAGAGAGGGAATGGAGGGAGTGAGAGTGGGAATGGAGGGATTGAGAAAGGGAACGTAGAGAGTGAGAGGGGGAACAGAGAGAGTGAGAGAGGGAACGGAGAGAGTGAGAAATGGAATGGAGAGAGTGAGAGAGGGAATGGAGAGAGAGAGACGGGATGGAGAGAGCGAGAGAGGGAATGGAGGGAGTGAGAGGGGAAATGGAGAGAGTGAGAAAGGAAATGGAGAGGGCGAGAGAGGGGGATTGGAGAGAGAGCGAGTGGGCGAATGGGGCGAGTGAGAGATCGAATGGAGAGAGGTAGAGAGGCAATGAGGGAATGCAGAGAGAGAGGGGGAATGGAGAGCGAGAGAGAGAGGGAATGGAGAGAGGGAAAGGAGAGAGAGGGAATGGAGAGAGAGAGAGTGAATGGAGAGAGAGAGGGAATGGAGAGAGAGAGAGGGAGAGAGAGAGAGAGAGAGAGAGAGGGAATGGAGAATAGAGAGAGAGAGCGAGGGAATGGAGAGAGAGAGGGAATGGAGAGAGAGAGAGAGGGAATGGAGAGAGAGAGAGAGAGAGGGAATGGAGAGAGAGAGAGGGAATGGAGAGAGGGAATGGAGAGAGAGAGAGGGATGGAGAGAGTGAGAGAGGGAATAGAGAGAGTGAGACAGGGAATGGAGAGAGAGAGGGAATGGAGAGAGTGAGAGAGGGAATGGAGGGAGTAAGAGAAGGAATGGAGGGAGTAAGAGAGAGAATGGCGGGAGAGAGAGAGGAAATGGAGAGAGAGGGGGGGGAATGGAGAGAGATGGAATGGAGAGAGGGACAGATGGAATGAGGGAATGAAGAGTGAGCGGGACTGGAGAGAGGGGATGGAGAGAGTGAGAGAGGGAATGGAGGGAGTGAGAGGGAAGATGGAGAGAGTGAGAAAGGAAATGGAGCGTGCGAGAGAGGTGGATTGGAGAGAGAGAGCGAGAGGGCGAATGGGGAAAGTGAGACATGGAATGGAGGTAGACAGGGAATGGAGTGAGAGAGGGGGAATGGAGAGAGTGAGAGAGGGGATGGAGAGAATTAGAGTGGGAATGGAGAGAGTGCGGGAATGGAGAGAGAGCGAGAGAGGGAATGGAGAGAGGGAATGGAGAGAGAGAGAGCGGGAATGGTGAGGGAGAGAGAGGGAATGGGGAGAGTGAGAAGCGAATGGAGAGAGAGAGAGAGAGAGAGAGAGAGGGATTAGAGAGAGAGAGAAAGAGAGAGAGGGAATGGAGAGAGAGAGAGGGAATAGAGATAGTGAGAGAGGGAATGGAGAGAGTGAGAGAGGGAATGGAGGGAGTAAGAGAGAGAATGGAGGGAGTGAGAGAGGAAATGGAGAGAGGGAGAGGGAGTAATGGAGAGAGAGGGAATGGGGAGAGTGAGAGATGGAGTGGAGAGAGGTAGAGGGGGAATGAGGGAATGCAGAGAGAGAGGGGGAATGGAGAGAGGGAATGGAGAGAGAGAGGGAATGGAGAGAGAGAGAGAGTGAATGGAGTGAAAGAGAGAGAGGGAATGGAGAGAGAGGCAGGGGGCATGGAGACAGTGAGAGACAGAATGGAGGGAGTGAGAGCCGGAATGGTGAGGGAAGGAGAGGTAATGGAGTGAGAGAGGGAATAGAGATAGTGGGAGAGGGAATGGTGAGAGTGAGAGAGGGAATGGAGAGAGACGAGAGTGAATGGAGAGAGTGAGAGACAGAACGGAGAGAGAGAAAGAGAGAGAGAGAGAGAGGGAATGGAGTGAAAGAGAGGGAATGGAGAGAGCGCGAGAGAGGGAATGGAGAGAGCGAGAAAGAGGGAATGGAGAGAGCGAGAGAGAGGGAATGGAGAGCGAGAGAGAGAGGGAATGGAGAGAGAGAGAATAGAGAGAGAGAGCGAGGGAATGGAGAGAGAGAGAAAGGGAATGGAGAGAGAGAGAGAGAGAGAGGGAATGGAGAGAGTGAGAGATGGAATGGACAGTGTTAGAGAGGGAATGGAGAGAGATAGGGAATGGAGAGAGAGAGGGGGAATGGAGAGAGAGAGAGGGAATGGAAGGAGTGAGAGAGGGAATGGAGAGAATGAGAGAGTGAATGGAGAGAGTGAATGGAGAGGAGTAAGAGAGGGAATGGAGGGAGTAAGAGAGAGAGAGAGAGAGGGAATGGAGAGAGGGAGAGATGGAATGGAGAGAGTTAGAGAGGGATTGGAGAGAGAGAGGGAATGGAGAGAGGGAGAGAGGGAATGGAGAGAGGGAGAGAGGGAATGGAGAGAGAGAGACAGAAGGAATGGAGAGAGAGAGAGAGAAGGAATGGAGAGAGAGAACCAGGGAATGGAGAGAGAAAGAGAGAGAGAGAGGGAATGGAGAGAGTGAGAGTCGGAATGGAGGGAGTGAGAGCGCAGTGGGGAGAGGGAGAGAGGTAATGGAATGAGAGAGGGAATGGAGATAATGGGAGAGGGAATGGAGAGAGAGAGAGAGAGAGGGAATGGAGTGAGTGAGACGGAATGGAGAGAGTGAGAGAGGGAATGGAGAGAGAGAGAGAGGGAATGGAGAGAGAGAGAAAGAGGGAATGGAGAGAGAGAGAGAGAGAGAATGGAGAGAGAGAGGGAGTGGAGAGAGAGAGAGGGAATGGAGAGAGAGAGAGAGAGGGAATGGAGTGAGTGAGAGATGGAATGGAGAGAGTTAGAGAGGGAATGGAGAGAGAAAGGGAATGGAGAGAGAGCGAGAGAGGGAAAGGAGAGAGTGAGAGATAGAATGGAGAGAGAGGGAGAAGGAATAGAGGGGGAGAGAGACGGAATAGAGGGAGAGAGAGAGGGAATGGAGGGAGGGAGAGAGTGAGAGACAGAATGGAGAGAGAAAGGGAATGGAGAGAGAGAGCGAGGGAATGGAGAGAGAGAGAGAGGGAATGGAGAGATGCAGAGACGGAATGGAGGGAGTGAGAGAGGTAATGGAGAGAGAGGGAGAGAGGGAATGGAGAGAGAGAGAGAGAGAGGGAATGGAGAGAGAGCGAGGGAATGGAGAGAGAGAGAGGGACTGGCGCGAGAGACAGGAAATGGAGAGATAGAGAGAGGGAATGGAGAGAAAGAGAGAGGGAATGGAGAGAGAGTAGAGAGAGAGAGGGAATGGATAGAGTGAGAGAGGGAATGGAGAGTGGGAATGGAGAGAGAGAGCGAGAGGGAATGGAGAGAGAGAGCAAGAGGGAATGGAGAGAGTGGGAATGGAGAGATTGAATGGAGAGAGTTAGAGAGGGAATGGAGAGAGAGAGAGAGGGAATGGAGAGGGAGAGAGAGAGGGAATGGGGAGAGTGAGTGAGGGAATGGAGAGAGTGAGATCGGGAATCGAGTGAGTGAGACAGGGAATGGAGAGAGAGAGGGAATGGAGAGAGTGAGAGAGGGAATGGAGGGAGTAAGAGAAGGAATGGAGGGAGTAAGAGAAAGAATGGCGGGAGAGAGAGAGGAAATGGAGAGAGAGAGGGGGGAATGGAGAGAGATGAAATGGAGAGAGGGACAGATGGAATGAGGGAATGAAGAGTGAGGGGGACTGGAGAGAGAGAGGGGATGGAGAGAGTGAGAGAGGGAATGGAGGGAGTGAGAGGGAAGATGGAGAGAGTGAGAAAGGAAATGGAGCGTGCGAGAGAGGTGGATTGGAGAGTGAGCGAGAGGGCGAATGGGGAAAGTGAGACATGGAATGGAGGTAGAGAGGGAATGAGGGAATGCAGAGAGAGAGGGGGAATGGAGAGCGAGAGAGAGAGGGAATGGAGAGAGGGAATGGAGAGACAGAGGGAAAGAAGACAGAGAGAGAGCGAGAGTGAGGGAACGGACAGAGTGAGAGGGGGAACGGAGTGAGTGAGAGAGGGAACGGAGAGAGTGAGAGAGGGAACGGAGAGTGAGAGAGGGGGAATGGAGAGAGTGAGAGAGGGGATGGAGTGAATTAGAGTGGGAATGGAGAGAGTGCGGGAATGGAGAGAGAGCGAGAGAGAGAATGGAGAGAGAGCGAGAGAGGGAATGGAGAGAGGGATTGGAGAGAGAGAGAGCGGGAATGGTGAGGGAGAGAGAGAGAATGGGGAGAATGAGAGAGCGAATGGAGAGAGAGAGAGAGAGAGAGAGAGAGGGAATGGAGAGAGAGAGAAAGAGAGAGGGAATGGAGAGAGAGAGAGGGAATAGAGACAGTGAGAGAGGGAATGGAGAGAGTGAGAGAGGGAATGGAGGGAGTAAGAGAGAGAATGGAGGGAGGGAGAGAGGAAATGGAGAGAGGGAGAGGGGGTAATGGAGAGAGAGGGAATGGGGAGAGTGAGAGATGGAGTGGAGAGAGGTAGAGGGGGAATGAGGGAATGCAGAGAGAGAGGGGGAATGGAGAGAGGGAACGGAGAGAGAGAGGGAATGGAGAGAGAGAGAGAGTGAATGGAGAGAAAGAGAGAGAGGGAATGGAGAGAGAGGTAGGGGGCATGGAGACAGTGAGAGACAGAATGGAGGGAGTGAGAGCCGGAATGGTGAGGGAGGGAGAGGTAATGGAGTGAGAGAGGGAATGGAAATAGTGGGAGAGGGAATGGAGAGAGACGAGAGTGAATGGAGAGAGTGAGAGACAGAACGGAGAGAGAGAGAGGGAATGGAGAGAAAGAGAGGGAATGGAGAGAGCGAGAAAGAGGGAATGGAGAGAGCGAGAGAGAGGGAATGGAGAGAGAGAGAGAGGGAATGGAGAGAGAGAGAATAGAGAGAGAGAGCGAGGGAATGGAGAGAGAGAGAAAGGGAATGGAGAGAGAGAGAGAGGGAATGGAGAGAGTGAGAGATGGAATGGACAGTGTTAGAGAGGGAATGGAGAGAGAGAGGGAATGGAGAGAGAGAGGGGGAATGGAGAGAGAGAGAGAGAGAGAGAGAGGGAATGGAGGGAGTGAGAGAGGGAATGGAGAGAATGAGAGAGGGAATGGAGAGAGTGAATGGAGGGAGTAAGAGAGGGAATGGAGGGAGTAAGAGAGAGAGAGAGAGAGGGAATGGAGAGAGAGAGAGAGAGAGAGAGAGAGAGAGAGAGATGGAATGGAGAGAGGGAGAGATGGAATGGAGAGAGTTAGAGAGGGATTGGAGAGAGAGAGGGAATGGAGAGAGGGAGAGAGGGAATGGAGAGAGAAAGAGAGAGAGAGAGAGGGAATGGAGAGAGTGAGAGTCGGAATGGAGGGAGTGAGAGCGGCAGTGGGGAGAGGGAGAGAGGTAATGGAATGAGAGAGGGAATGGAGATAATGGGAGAGGGAATGGAGAGAGAGAGAGTGAGACGGAATGGAGAGAGTGAGACGGAATGGAGAGAGTGAGAGAGGGAATGGAGAGAGAGAGAGAGGGAATGGAGAGAGCGAGAAAGAGAGAATGGAGAGAGAGAGAGAGAGAGAGGGAATGGAGAGAGAGAGGGAGTGGAGAGAGAGAGGGAGTGGAGAGAGAGAGAGGGAATGGAGAGAGAGAGAGAGCGGGAATGGAGTGAGTGAGAGATGGAATGGAGAGAGTTAGAGAGGGAATGGAGAGAGAAAGGGAATGGAGAGAGAGCGAGAGAGGGAAAGGAGAGAGTGAGAGATAGAATGGAGAGAGAGGGAGAAGGAATAGAGGGGGAGAGAGACGGAATAGAGGGAGAGAGAGAGGGAATGGAGGGAGGGAGAGAGTGAGAGACAGAATGGAGAGAGAAAGGGAATGGAGAGAGAGAGAGAGAGGGAATGGAGAGAGAGAGAGAGAGGGAATGGAGAGATGCAGAGAAGGAATGGAGGGAGTGAGAGAGGTAATGGAGAGAGAGGGAGAGAGGGAATGGAGAGAGAGAGAGAGAGAGAGAGAGAGAGAGAGGGAATGGAGGGAGAGCGAGGGAATGGAGACAGAGAGAGAGGGAGTGGAGAGAGAGACAGGAAATGGAGAGATAGAGAGAGGGAATGGAGAGAAAGAGAGAGGGAATGGAGAGAGAGTAGAGAGAGAGAGGGAATGGATAGAGTGAGAGAGGGAATGGAGAGTGGGAATGGAGAGAGAGAGCGAGAGGGAATGGAGAGAGAGAGCGAGAGGGAATGGAGAGAGTGGGAATGGAGAGATTGAATGGAGAGAGTTAGAGAGGGAATGGAGAGAGAGAGAGGGAATGGAGAGGGAGCGAGAGAGGGAATGGGGAGAGTCAGTGAGGGAATGGAGAGAGTGAGATCGGGAATGGAGTGAGTGAGATGGGAAATGGAGAGAGTGAGAAAGGAAATGGAGAGAGAGAGAGGGGGAATGGAGAGAGAGCGAGAGAGGGAATGAAGAGAGTGAGAGATGGAATGGAGAGCGGGAGAGAGGGAATGAGGGAATGCAGAGAGAGAGAGAGGGAATGGAGAGCGAGAGAGGGAATTTAGAGAGAGAGGGAATGGAGAGAGAGAGAGAGGGAATGGAGAGATAGAAAGAGAGGGAAAGGAGAGAAGGAGTGAGGTAATGGAGAGAGAGAGCGAGAGAGAGAGAGAGGGAATGGAGAGAGTGAGAGAGGGAATGGAGAGAGGGTATGGAGAGAGAGAGAGGGGATGGAGGGAGTGAGAGGGGAAATGGAGAGAGTGAGAGAGGGAATGGAGAGAGAGCGCGAGTGAATGGCGAGAGACAGCGAGGAAATGGAGAGAGAGGGAATGGAGAGAGAGAGAGAGAGTGGGAATGGAGAGAGAGAGGGACTGGAGAGAGAGAGAGGGGATGGAGAGAGTGAGAGAGGGAATGGAGGGAGTGAGAGGGGAAATGGAGAGGGTGAGAAAGGAAATGGAGAGGGCGATTGGAGAGAGAGCGAGAGGGCGAATGGGGAGAGTGAGAGATGAAATGGCAAGAGGTAGAGAGGGAAGGAGGGAATGCACAGAGAGAGGGGGAATGGAGAGCGAGAGAGAGAGGGAATGGAGAGAGAGAGCGAATGGAGACAGAGAGATATTGAGAGGGAATGTAGAGAGATTGAGAGGGAATGGAGAGAGAGAGAGAGAGGGAATGGAGAGAGAGAGAGAGAGAGAGAGAGAGGGAATGGAGTGAGTGAGAGCAGGAATGGTGAGAGGGAGAGAGGTAATGCAGTGAGAGAGGGACTGGAGAGAGAGAGAGAGAGAGAGAGAGGGAATGGAGTGAGAGAGAGAGGGAATGGAGTGAGAGAGAGAGAGAGGGAACGGAGAGTGTGAGAGAGAGAATGGAGTGAGTGAGATAGGGGATGGAGAGAGTGAGAGAGGATATAGAGAGAGTGAGCGAGGCAATGGAGAGAGAGCGGGAATGGAGATAGAGCGAGAGAGGGAATGGAGAGAGAGAGGTAATGGAGAGAGAGAGGGGGGATGGAGAGGGAGAGAGAGGGAATGGGGAGAGTGAGAGGGGGAATGGAGAGAGAGAGAGAGAAGGAATGGAGAGAGAGAGAGAGAGAGAGAGAGAGGGAATGGAGAGAGTGAGAGAGGGAATGGAGAGAGTGAGAGAGGGAATGGAGAGAGTGAGATAGGGAATGGAGGGAGTGGGAGGGGAAATGGAGAGAGTGAGTGAGGGAATGGAGAGAGTGAGATAGGGAGTGGAGGGAGTGAGAGGGGAAATGGAGAGAGTGAGAAAGGAAATGGAGAGAGAGGTGGAGAATGGAGAGAGAGCGAGAGAGGGAATGGAGAGAGTGAGAGACGGATTGGAGAGAGAGAGGGAATGGAGAGAGAGAGAGATGGAATGAAGAGAGGGAGAGAGGGAATGCAGAGGGGGAGCGGGAATGGAGAGCGAGAGAGAGAGGGAATGGAAAGAGAGAGAGAGGGGATGGAGAGAGTGAGAGAGGGAAT
The DNA here is from genome assembly GCF_047496885.1 of Scyliorhinus torazame. NCBI lineage: Eukaryota > Metazoa > Chordata > Chondrichthyes > Carcharhiniformes > Scyliorhinidae > Scyliorhinus > Scyliorhinus torazame. Next base: position 15,433,939 of record NC_092731.1, on the reverse strand, counting down.
GGAGGGAGTGAGAGGGGAAATGGAGAGAGTGAGAAAGGAAATGGAAATAGCGAGAATGGAGAGAGAGCGAGCGAGGGAGAGTGAGAGATGGAATAGAGAGAGAGAGAGAGGGAATGAGGGAATGCAGAAAGAGAGAGTGAATCGAGAGCGAGAGAGAGAGGGAATAGAGAGAGAGAGGGAATGGAGAGACTGAGTGAATGGAGAGAGAGAGAGAGTGAGTGAATGGAGAGAAAGAGAGAGGGAATGGAGAGAGTGAGAGAGGGAATGGAGAGAGGGAATGGACAGAGAGGGAATGGTGAGAGAGAGGGAATGGAGAGAGAGAGGGAATGGAGAGAGAGAGGGAATGGAGAGAGAGGGGGAATGGAGAGAGAGAGAGAGAGTGGATGGACAGAGTGAGAGATAGAGTGAGAGAGGGAATGGAGAGAGTGAGAGATGAAATGGAGTGAGGGAGAGAGGGAATGAGGGTCTGCAGAGAGAGAGAGGGAATGTAGAGCGAGAGAGAGAGGGAATGGAGAGAGGGAATGGAGAGAGGGAATGGAGAGAGAGAGAGAGGGGGAATGGAGAGAGAGAGAAAGAGGGAGAGGAAGAGAGAATGGAGAGAGAGGAGATAGAATGGAGAGAGAGAGAGAGGGAGAGGGAATGGAGAGAGAGAGAGAGGGAATGGAGAGAGGGAGAGAGAGAGAGAGAGAGAGAGAGATAGAGGGAATGGAGAGAGAGAGAGAGAGGGAATGGAGTGAGAGAGAGAGATTGAATGGAGAGAGCGAGAGGGGGAATGGAGAGCGTGGGAGAGGGAATGGAGAGAGTGAGAGAGGGAATGGAGAGAGAAACGGAATGGAGGGAGTGAGCGAGGGAATGGAGAGAGAGAGAGGGAATGGAGAGAGTGAGAGATGGAATGGAGAGAGAGGGAATGGAGAGAGAGAGAGAGGGAATGGAGAGAGTGAGAAAGTGAATGGAGAGAGTGAGAGAAGGAATGGTGAGAGAGAGAGAGGGAATGGAGTGAGAGAGAGAGATTGAATGGAGAGAGTGAGAGGGGGAACGGAGAGAGAGGGAACGGAGAGAGTGAGAGAGGGAACGGAGAGAGTGAGAGATGGAATGGAGAGAGTGAGAGATGGAATGGAGAGAGTGAGAGAGGGAATGGATAGAGTGAGAGAGGGAATGGAGAGAGAGAGGGAATGGTGAGAGTTAGAGAGGGAATAGAGAGAGAGAGGGAATGGAGAGAGAGCGAGAGATGGAATGGAGCGAGAGCGAAAGAGGGAAAGGTGAGAGTGAGGGAATGGAGAGAGAGAGGGAATGGAGAGAGAGGTGGAATGGATAGAGAGAGAGAGAGGGGATGGAGAGAGTGAGAGAGAGAGTGAGAGAGGGAATGGAGAGAGTGAGAGATGAAATGGAGTGAGGGAGAGAGGGAATGAGGGTCTGCAGAGAGAGAGAGGGAATGTAGAGCGAGAGAGAGAGGGAATGGGGAGAGGGAATGGAGAGAGGGAATGGAGAGAGGGAATGGAGAGAGAGAGAGAGAGAGAGAGAATGAATGGAGAGAGAGAGAGAGAGAGAGAGAGAGAGAGGGAATGGAGAGAGAGGAGAAGGAATGGAGAGAGAGAGAGGGAGAGGGAATGGAGAGAGGGAGAGAGGGAATGGAGAGAGAGAGAGAGAGAGAGAGAGAGAGGGGGAATGGAGAGAGAGGAGATGGAATGGAGAGAGAGAGGGAATGGAGAGAGAGAGAGAGGGAATGGAGAGAGTGAGAGAGGGAATGGAGAGAGAGAGTGTGAATGGAGAGAGAGAGAGAGGGAATGGAGAGAGTGAGAGAGAGGGAATGGAGAGAGTGAGAGAGGGAATGGAGAGAGAAAGGGAATGGAGGGAGTGAGAGAGGGAATGGAGAGAGAGAGAGAGGGAATGGAGCGAGTGAGAGGGAATGGAGCGAGAGAGGGAATGGAGAGAGAGAGAGGGAATGGAGAGAGAGAGAGGGAATGGAGAGAGTGAGAGAGGGAATGGAGAGAGAAAGGGAATGGAGGGAGTGAGAGAGGGAATGGAGAGAGAGAGGGAATGGAGGGAGTGAGAGGGAATGGAGAGAGAGAGATGGCATGGAGAGAGAGAGATGGCATGGAGAGAGAGAGAGAGAGAGAATGGAGAGAGAGAGAGGGGGAATGGAGAGAGAGTGAATGGAGAGAGAGAGAGAGAGAGAGAGGGAATGGAGATAGAGTGAGGGAATGGAGAGAGAGAGAGAGAGAGAGAGGGTATGGAGAGAGAGAGGGAATGGAGAGAGAGCGAGAGAGGGAATGGACACAGAGCGAGAGAGGGAATGGAGAGAGTGAGAGAGGGAATGGAGAGAGAGAGAGGAAATGGAGGGAGAGAGAGAGAGAGAGGGAATGGAGGGAGTGAGAGACGGAATGGAGAGAGATAAAGAATGGAGAGAGAGAGGGAATGGAGAGAGAGTGAGAGAGAGAGGGAATGGAGAGAGAGAGAGAGAGGGAATGGAGATACAGCGAGAGTGGGAATGGAGAGAGAGAGGGAATGGAGAGAGAGAGGGGGGATGGAGAGGGAGGGACAGGGAATGAAGAGAGAGAGAGAGAGAGGGAATGGAGAGAGATAGAGAGAGGGAATGGAGAGAGAGAGAGAGGGAATGGTGAGAGTGAGAGAGGGAATGGAGAGAGTGAGAGAGGGAATGGAGGGAGTGAGAATGGGAATGGAGGGAGTGTGAGAGGGAATGGAGAGAGTGAGAGAGGGAATGGAGAGAGAGAGAGAGAGAGGGAATGGAGAGAGTGAGAGAGGGAATGGAGAGTGAGAGAGGGAATGGAGAGTGAGAGAGGGAATGGAGAGAGTGAGAGAGGGAATGGGGAGAGTGAGAGAGGGAATGGAGAGAGAGAGAGAGAGGGGGGAATGGAGAGAGTGAGAGAGGGAATGGAGATAGTTAGAGAGGGAATGGAGAGAGAGAGGAATGGAGAGAGAGCTACAGAGGGAATGGAGAGAGAGTGAGAGAGGGAATGGAGATAGAGCGAGAGAGGGAATGGAGAGAGAGAGGGAATGGAGAGAGTGAGGGGAGATGGAGAGGGAGAGAGAGGGAATGGAGAGCGAGAGAGAGAGGGAATGGAGAGAGATAGAGAGAGGGAATGGAGAGAGAGAGAGAGAGGGAATGGAGAGAGTGAGAGAGGGAATGGAGGGAGTGAGAGTGGGAATGGAGGGAGTGTGAGAGGGAATGGAGAGAGTGAGAGAGGGAATGGAGAGAGAGAGAGAGAGGGAATGGAGAGAGAGCGAGAGAGGGAAAGGAGAGAGAGTGAAAGTGGGAAAGGAGAGATTGAGGGAATGGAGAGAGAAAGGGAATGGAGACAGAGAGGTGGAATGGTGAGGGAGAGAGAGGGAATGGGGAGAGAGAGAGAGAGAGGGAATGGAGAGAGAGGGAGAGAGGGATTGGAGGGAGTGAGAGGGGGAATGGAGAGAGTGAGAGGGGGAATGGGGAGAGAGAGAGAGGGAATGGAGTGAGAGGGGGAATGGAGGGAGCAAGAGAGGGAATCGAGGTAGTGAGAGGGGAAATGGAGAGGGTGAGAAAGGAAATGGAGAGAGAGCGAGAGAGGGAATGGAGAGAGGGAGAGATGGAATGGAGAGAGGGTGGGATGGAATGAGGGAATGCAGAGCGAGAGGGGCAATGGAGAGCGAGAGAGAGAGGGAATGGAGAGAGAGTGGGAATGGAGAGAGAGAGGGACTGGAGAGAGATAGACAGGATGGAGAGAGTGAGAGAGGGAATGGAGGGAGTGCGAGGGGAAATGGAGAGAGTGAGAAAGGAAATGGAGAGAGCAAGAGAGGGGGAATGGAGAGAGAGCGAGACGGGGAATGGTGAGAGTTGGAATGGAGAGAGGTAGAGAGGGAATGAGGGAATGCAGAGAGGGTAAATGGAGAGCGAGAGAGGGAGGGAATGGAGAGAGCGAGAGGGGGGAATGGAGAGAGAGAGGGAATGGAGAGAGAGAGAGAGAGAGCGAATGGAGAGAGAGAGGGAATGGAGAGAGAGAGGGAATGGAGAGAGAGAGGGAATGGAGAGAGATAATAGAGAGAGAGCGAGGGAATGGAGAGAGAGGGGGAATGGTGAGAGAGCGAGAGAGGGAATGGGGAGAGAGAGGGAATGGGGAGAGAGAGTGAATGGAGTGAGAGAGAATAGAGAGAGAGAGAAAATAGAGAGAGAGAGCGAGGGAATGGAGAGAGAGAGGGAATGGAGAGCGAGAGAGAGAGGGAATGGAGAGAGAGAGAGAGGGAATGGAGGGAGTGAGAGAGGGAATGGAGAGAGAAAGGGAATGGAGGGAGTGAGAGAGGGAATGTAGAGAGAGAGAGAGATGGAATGGAGTGAGAGGGAATGTAGAGAGAGAGAGATGGAATGGAGAGAGAGAGGGAATGGAGAGAGAAGGAATGGAGAGAGAGAGCGAGGGAATGGAGAGAGAGCGAGGGAATGGAGAGAGAGCGCGAGGGAATGGAGAGAGAGCGCGAGGGAATGGAGAGAGAGAGAGAGAGCGAATGGAGAGAGAGAGATGAATGGAGATGGAGAGTGAATGGAGGGAGTGAGAGTGGGAATGGTGGGAGTGAGAAAGGGAATGGAGAGAGTGAGAGAGGGAATGGAGAGAAAGAGAGAGGGAATGGAGAGAGAGAGACAGAGAGAGAGAGAGTGGGAACGGAGAGAGTGAGAGGAGGAACGGAGTGAGTGAGATAGGGAATGGAGAGAGTGAGAGAGGGAATGGAGAGAGTGAGAGAGGGAATGGAGAGAGAGAGGGAATGGAGAGAGAGCGACAGAGGGAATTGAGAGAGAGTGAGAGAGGGAATGGAGATAGAGCGAGAGAGGGAATTGAGAGTGAAAGGGAATGGAGAGAGAGAGGGGGGATGGCGAGGGAGAGAGAGGGAATGGGGAGAGTGAGGAAGGGAATGGAGAGAGAGAGAGAGGGAATGGAGAGAGTGAGAGAGAGGGAATGGAGAGAGTGAGAGAGGGAATCGAGAGAGTGAGAGAGGAAATGGAGAGAGTGAGATAGGGAATGGAGGGAGTGAGAGGGGAAATGGAGAGAATGAGAAAGGAAATGGAGAGAGAGAGAGAGAGAGAGGGGGAGAATAGAGAGAGAGCGAGAGAGGGAATGGAGAGAGTGAGAGATGGAATGGAGAGAGGGAGAGAGGGAATGAGGGAATGCAGAGAGAGAGAGGGAATGGAGAGCGAGAGAGAGAGAGGGAATGGAGAGAGAGAGGGAATGGAGAGAGAGTGGGAATGGAGAGAGAGAGAGGGGATGGAGAGAGTGAGAGACGGAATGGTGGGAGTGAGAGGGGAAATGGAGAGAGTGAGAAAGGAAATGGAGAGAGTGAGAAAGGAAATGCAGAGAGCGAGAGAGGGGGAATGGAGAGAGAGCGAACGAGGGAATGGGGAGAGTGAGAGATGGAATGGAGAGAGAGGGAACGGAGAGCAAGAGAGAGAGGGAATGGAGAGAGGGAATGGAGAGAGGGAATGGAGAGAGGGAATGGAGAGAGAGAGAGAGGGAATGGAGAGAGAGGAGAGGGAATGGAGAGAGAGAGGGAGAGGGAGTGGAGAGAGAGAGAGAGAGAGAGAGAATGGAGAGAGTGGGAGACAGAATGGAGGAACTGAGAGCAGGAATGGTGAGAGGGAGAGAGGTAATGGAGTGAGAGAGGGAACGGAGATAGTGGGAGAGGGAATGGAGAGAGAGAGAGAGAGGGAATGGAGAGAGAGAGGGAATGGAGAGAGAGAGAGAGAGAGGTAATGGAGATTGAGAGAGAGAGAGAGAGAGAGGGAATGGAGAGAGAGAGGGAATGGAGAGAGAGAGGGAAGGGAGAGAGAGGGCATGGAGGGAGAGAGAGAGGGCATGGAGAGAGTGAGAGAGGGAATGGAGAGAGTGAGAGAGGGAATGGAGAGAGTGAGAGGGGAATGGAGAGAGTGAGAGAGGGAATGGAGAGAGTTAGAGAGGGAATGCAAAGAGAGAGGGAATGGAGAGAGAGCGAGAGAGGGAACGGAGAGAGAGCGAAAGTGGGAAAAGAGAGAGTGAGGGAATGGAGAGAGGAAGGGAATGGAGACAGAGAGGTGGAATGGTGAGGGAGTGAGAGGGAATGGGGAGAGTGAGAGGGAGATAGAGGGAATGGAGAGAGAGAGAGGGAATGGAGAGAGTGAGAGAGGGAATGGAGAGAGTGAGAGAGGGAATGGAGAGAGTGAGAGGGAATGGGGAGTGAGAGGGAATGGAGTGAGTGAGAGGGGGAATGGAGGGAGCAAGACAGGGAATGGAGTGAGTGAGAGGGGAAATGGAGAGGGTGAGAAAGGAAATTGAGAGAGAGCGAGAGAGGGAATGGAGAGAGGGAGAGATGGAATGGAGAGAGGGAGGGATGGAATGAGGGAATGCAGAGCGAGAGAGGGAATGGAGAGCGAGAGAGAGACAAAGAATGGGGAGAGAGTGGGAATGGAGAGAGAGAGGGACTAGAGAGAGATAGACGGGATGGAGAGAGTGAGAGAGGGAATGGAGGGAGTGAGAGTGGAAATGGAGAGATTGAGAAAGGAAATGGAGAGAGCGACAGAGGGGAAAGGAGAGAGAGCGAAATGGGGAATGGGGAGAGTGAGAGATGGAATGGAGAGAGGTAGAGTGGGAGTGAGGGAATGCTGAGAGGGGGAATGGAGAGCGAGAGAGGGGGAATGGAAAGAGAGAGGGAATGGAGAGAGAGAGAGATAGAGAGAATGGAGAGAGAGAGGGAATGGAGCGAGAGAGGGAATGGAGAGAGGGAGAGATGGAATGGAGAGAGGGTGGGATGGAATGAGGGAATGCAGAGCGAGAGGGGTAATGGAGAGCGAGAGAGAGAGGGAATGGAGAGAGAGTGGGAATGGAGAGAGAGAGGGACTGGAGAGAGATAGACAGGATGGAGAGAGTGAGAGAGGGAATGGAGGGAGTGCGAGGGGAAATGGAGAGAGTGAGAAAGGAAATGGAGAGAGCAAGAGAGGGGGAATGGAGAGAGAGCGAGAGGGGGAATGGTGAGAGTTGGAATGGAGAGAGGTAGAGAGGGAATGAGGGAATGCAGAGAGGGTAAATGGAGAGCGAGAGAGGGAGGGAATGGAGAGAGCGAGAGGGGGGAATGGAGAGAGAGAGGGAATGGAGAGAGAGAGAGAGAGAGGGAATGGAGAGAGAGAGGGAATGGAGAGAGAGAGGGAATGGAGAGAGAGAGAAAGGTAATGGAGAGAGAGGGGGAATGGTGAGAGAGCGAGAGAGGGAATGGGGAGAGAGAGGGAATGGGGAGAGAGAGGGAATGGAGTGAGAGAGAATAGAGAGAGAGAGAATAGAGAGAGAGAGCGAGGGAATGGAGAGAGAGAGGGAATGGAGAGCGAGAGAGAGAGGGAATGGAGAGAGAGAGAGAGGAAATGGAGGGAGTGAGAGAGGGAATGGAGAGAGAAAGGGAATGGAGGGAGTGAGAGAGGGAATGGAGAGAGAGAGAGAGATGGAATGGAGTGAGAGGGAATGTAGAGAGAGAGAGGGAATGGAGAGAGAGAGACAGAGAGAGAGAGAGTGGGAACGGAGAGAGTGAGAGGAGGAACGGAGTGAGTGAGATAGGGAATGGAGAGAGTGAGAGAGGGAATGGAGAGAGTGAGAGAGGGAATGGAGAGAGAGAGGGAATGGAGAGAGAGCGACAGAGGGAATTGAGAGAGAGTGAGAGAGGGAATGGAGATAGAGCGAGAGAGGGAATTGAGAGTGAGAGGGAATGGAGAGAGAGAGGGGGGATGGAGAGGGAGAGAGAGGGAATGGGGAGAGTGAGGAAGGGAATGGAGAGAGAGAGAGAGGGAATGGAGAGAGTGAGAGAGAGGGAATGGAGAGAGTGAGAGAGGGAATCGAGAGAGTGAGAGAGGAAATGGAGAGAGTGAGATAGGGAATGGAGGGAGTGAGAGGGGAAATGGAGAGAATGAGAAAGGAAATGGAGAGAGAGAGAGAGAGAGGGGGAGAATGGAGAGAGAGCGAGAGAGGGAATGGAGAGAGTGAGAGATGGAATGGAGAGAGGGAGAGAGGGAATGAGGGAATGCAGAGAGAGAGAGGGAATGGAGAGAGAGAGAGGGAATGGAGAGAGAGAGGGAATGGAGAGAGAGTGGGAATGGAGAGAGAGAGAGGGGATGGAGAGAGTGAGAGACGGAATGGTGGGAGTGAGAGGGGAAATGGAGAGAGTGAGAAAGGAAATGGAGAGAGTGAGAAAGGAAATGGAGAGAGCGAGAGAGGGGGAATGGAGAGAGAGCGAACGAGGGAATGGGGAGAGTGAGAGATGGAATGGAGAGAGAGGGAACGGAGAGCAAGAGAGAGAGGGAATGGAGAGAGGGAATGGAGAGAGAGAGAGAGAGGGAATGGAGAGAGAGGAGAGGGAATGGAGAGAGAGAGGGAGAGGGAGTGGAGAGAGAGAGAGAGAGAGAGAGAGAGAGAGAGAGAATGGAGAGAGTGGGAGACGGAATGGAGGAAGTGAGAGCAGGAATGGTGAGATGGAGAGAGGTAATGGAGTGAGAGAGGGAACGGAGATAGTGGGAGAGGGAATGGAGAGAGAGAGGGAATGGAGAGAGAGGGGGAATGGAGAGAGAGAGAGAGAGAGAGAGAGAGAGAGAGAGAGGGAATGGAGATTGAGAGAGAGAGAGAGAGAGAGGGAATGGAGAGAGAGAGGGAATGGAGAGAGAGAGGGAAGGGAGAGGGCATGGAGGGAGAGAGAGAGGGCATGGAGAGAGTGAGAGAGGGAATGGAGAGAGTGAGAGAGGGAATGGAGAGAGTGAGAGGGGAACGGAGAGAGTGAGAGAGGGAATGGAGAGAGTTAGAGAGGGAATGCAAAGAGAGAGGGAATGGAGAGAGAGCGGGAGAGGGAAAGGAGAGAGAGCGAAAGTGGGAAAAGAGAGAGTGAGGGAATGGAGAGAGGAAGGGAATGGAGACAGAGAGGTGGAATGGTCAGGGAGTGAGAGGGAATGGGGAGAGTGAGAGGGAGATAGAGGGAATGGAGAGAGAGAGAGGGAATGGAGAGAGTGAGAGAGGGAATGGAGAGAGTGAGAGAGGGAATGGAGAGAGTGAGAGAGGGAATGGGGAGAGAGAGGGAATGGAGTGAGTGAGAGGGGGAATGGAGGGAGCAAGACAGGGAATGGAGTGAGTGAGAGGGGAAATGGAGAGGGTGAGAAAGGAAATTGAGAGAGAGCGAGAGAGGGAATGGAGAGAGGGAGAGATGGAATAGAGAGAGGGAGGAATGGAATGAGGGAATGCAGAGCGAGAGAGGGAATGGAGAGCGAGAGAGAGACAAGGAATGGGGAGAGAGTGGGAATGGAGAGAGAGAGGGACTAGAGAGAGATAGACGGGATGGAGAGAGTGAGAGAGGGAATGGAGGGAGTGAGAGTGGAAATGGAGAGATTGAGAAAGGAAATGGAGAGAGCGACAGAGGGGAATGGAGAGAGAGCGAAAGGGGGAATGGGGAGAGTGAGAGATGGAATGGAGAGAGGTAGAGTGGGAGTGAGGGAATGCTGAGAGGGGGAATGGAGAGCGAGAGAGGGAGGGAATGGAGAGAGCGAGAGAGGGGGAATGGAAAGAGAGAGGGAATGGAGAGAGAGAGAGATAGAGAGAATGGAGAGAGAGAGGGAATGGAGAGAGAGAGGGAATGGAGAGAGAGAGGGAATGGAGAGAGAGGGAATAGAGAGAGAGAGCGAGGGAATGGAGAGAGAGCAAGGCAATGGAGAGAGAGGGGGAATGGTGAGATAGCGAGAGAGGGAATGGGGAGAGAGAGGGAATGGATAGAGAGAGAATAGAGAGAGCGAGGGAATGCAGAGAGAGAGAGGGAATGGAGAGCGAGAGAGAGAGGGAATGGAGAGCGAGAGAGAGAGTGAATGGAGAGAGAGAGGGAATGGAGAGAGAAAGGGAATGGAGGGAGTGAGAGACGGAATGGAGAGAGAGAGGGAATGGAGAGAGAGGCGGGAATGGAGAAAGAGAGAGAGAGAATGGAGAGAGAGAGAGAGGGAATGGAGAGAGAGAGAGAGAGGGAATGGTGAGAGAGAGTGAGGGAATGGAGAGAGAGTGAATGGAGAGAGAGCGAGAGAGAGAGAGGGTATGGAGAGAGAGAGGGAATTGAGAGAGAGCGAGAGTGTGAATGGAGAGCGAGAGTGGGAATGGAGAGAGAGCGAGAGAGGGAATGGAGAGAGAGCGAGAGAGGGAATGGAGAGAGTGAGAGAGGGAACGGAGAGAGAGAGAGAGGAAATGGAGGGAGAGAGCGAGAGAGAGAGGGAACGGAGAGATACAGAGACGGAATGGAGGGAGAGAGAGAGGGAATGGAGAGAGCGAGAGGGAGAATGGAGAGCGTGGGAGAGGGAATGGAGAAAGTGAGAGAGGGAATGGAGAGAGAAAGGGAATGGAGGGAGTGAGAGAGGGAATGGAGAGAGAGAGAGGGAATGGAGAGAGTGAGAGATGGAATGGAGAGAGAGGGAATGGAGAGAGAGGGAATGGAGAGAGAGGGAATGGAGAGAGAGAGAGAGGGAATGGACTGAGAGAGAGAGAGATTGAATGGAGAGAGTGAGAGGGGGAACGGAGAGAGAGGGGATGGAGAGAGAGAGGGAATGGAGAGACTGAGAAAGTGAATGGAGAGAGTGAGAGAGGGAATGGAGAGAGAGAGGGAATGGAGTGAGAGAGAGAGAGTGAATGGAGAGAGTGAGAGGGGGAACGGAGAGAGTGAGAGATGGAATGGAGAGAGTGAGAGATGGAATGGAGAGAGTGAGAGAGGGAATGGATAGAGTGAGAGAGGGAATGGATAGAGTGAGAGGGGGAATGGAGAGAGAGAGGGAATGGAGAGAGTTAGAGAGGGAATGGAGAGAGAGAGGGAATGGAGAGAGAGCGAGAGAGGGAATGGAGCGAGAGCGAAAGAGGGAAAGGTGAGAGTGAGGGAATGGAGAGAGTGAGGGAATGGAGACAGAGAGGTGGAATGGTGAGGGAGAGAGAGGGAATGGGGAGAGAGAGAGGGAATGGAGAGAGAGCGAGAGGGAATGGAAGGAGAGAGAGGGGAAATGGAGAGAGTGGGAAAGGAAATGGAGAGAGCGAGAGAGGGGGAATGGAAAGAGAGCGAGGGGGGAATGGGGAGAGTGGGAGATGGAATGGAGAGAGGTAGAGAGGGAATGAGGGAATGCAGAGAGAGAGGAGGAATGGAGAGCGAGAGAGGGAGGGAATGCAGAGAGAGAGGAGGAATGGAGAGCGAGGGAATGGAGAGAGAAAGGGAATGGAGAGAGAGAGAGAGGGGGAATGGAGAGAGAGAGAGAGAGAGAGAGAGAGAGAGAGAGAGAGGGAATGGAGAGAGTGAGAGATGGAATGGACAGAGTGAGAGATGGAATGGAGAGAGTTAGAGAGGGATTGGAGAGAGTTAGAGAGGGAATGGAGAGAGAGAGAGATGGAATGGAGAAAGGGAGAGATGGAATGGAGAGCGAGAGAGAGAAGGACTGGAGAGAGAGAGGGAATGGAGAGAGAGAGAGAGGTGAAAGGAGAGAGAGAGCCAGGGAATGGAGAGAGAGAGAGAGAGAGAGAGAATGGAGAGAGTGAGAGATGGAATGGAGAGAGTTAGAGAGGGAATGGAGGGAGGAAGAGAGGGAATGGAGGGAGTGAGAAAGGAAATGGAGAGAGAGAGAGGGGGGGAATGGAGAGAGGGAGAGATGGAATGGAAAGAGGGAGAGATGGAATGGAAAGAGGGAGAGATGGAATGAGGGAATGTAGAGAGAGAGAGGGAATGGAGACTGAGAGAGAGAGGGAATGCAGAGAGAGAGGGACTGGAGAGAGAGGGGATGGAGAGAGTGAGAGAGGGAATGGAGGGAGTGAGAGAGGGAATGGAGAGAGTGAGAAAGGAAATGGAGAGAGCGAGAGAGGAGGATTGGAGAGAGAGCAAGAGAGGGAATGGAGATAGAGAGAGAGAGAGGGAATGGAGAGCGAGAGGGAATGGAGAGAGAGAGAGAGGGAATGGAGAGAGAGAGAGAGAGAGAGAGAGAGAGGGAATGGAGAGAGTGAGAGATGGAATGGACAGAGTGAGAGATGGAATGGAGAGAGTTAGAGAGGGATTGGAGAGAGTTAGAGAGGGAATGGAGAGAGAGAGAGATGGAATGGAGAAAGGGAGAGATGGAATGGAGAGCGAGAGAGAGAAGGACTGGAGAAAGAGAGGGAATGGAGAGAGAGAGAGAGGTGAATGGAGAGAGAGAGCCAGGGAATGGAGAGAGAGAGAGAGAGAGAGAGAGAGGGAATGGAGAGAGTGAGAGCGGCAGTGGTGAGAGGTAATGGAATGAGAGAGGGAATGGAGATAATGGGAGAGAGAATGGAGAGAGAGAGAGAGAGGGAACGGAGAGATAGAGAGGGAATGGAGAGAGAGGGAGAGGGAATGGAGAGAGAGAGAGAGAGAGGGAATGGAGAGAGAGAGAGAGGGAATGGAGAGAGAGAGGGAATGGAGCGAGAGAGAGAGGGAATGGAGAGAGAGAGAGAGGGAGTGGAGAGAGAGAGAGAGGGAATGGAGAGAGAAAGGGAATGGAGAGAGAGCGAGAGAGGGAAAGGAGAGAGTGAGAGATCGAATGGAGAGAGAGAGAAGGAATAGAGGGAGAGAGAGAGGGAATAGAGGGAGAGAGAGTGGGAATTGAGGGAGGGAGGGAGAGTGAGAGACAGAATGGAGAGAGAAAGGGAATGGAGAGAGAGAGAGAGAGGGAATGGAGAGAGAGAGAGATGGAATGGAGAGATACAGAGACGGAATGGAGGGAGTGAGAGAGGAAATGGAGAGAGAGCGAGAGAGGGAATGGAGAGAGAGAGAGAAAGAGAGAGAGGGAATGGAGAGAGAGCGAGGGAATGGAGAGAGAGAGGGGGGGACTGGAGAGAGAGAGATAGGGAATGGAGAGAGAGAGAGGGAATGGAGAGAAAGAGAGAGGGAATGGAGAGAGAGAGAGGGAATGGAGAGAGTGAGAGAGGGAATGGAGAGAGGGAATGGAGAGAGAGAGCGAGCGGGAATGGAGACAGAGAGCGAGAGGGAATGGAGAGAGTGGGAATGGTGAGATGGAATGGAGAGAGTTAGAGAGGGAATGGAGAGAGAGAGGGAATGGAGAGGGAGCGAGAGAGGGAATGGAGAGAGTGAGTGAGGGAATGGAGAGAGTGAGATCGGGAATGGAGAGAGTGAGAGAGGGAATGGAGTGAGTGAGAGAGGGAATGGAGTGAGTGAGAGGGGAAATGGAGAGAGTGAGAAAGGAAATGGAGAGAGAGAGAGAGGGGGAATGGAGAGAGAGCGAGAGAGGGAATGAAGAGAGTGAGAGATGGAATGGAGAGCGGGAGAGAGGGAATGAGGGAATGCAGAGAGAGGGGGGGAATGGAGAGCGAGAGAGAGAGAGGGAATTTAGAGTGAGAGGGAATGGAGAGAGAGAGAGAGAAGGAATGGAGAGAGAGAGAGAGAGAGGGAATGGAGCGAAGGAGTGAGGTAATGGAGAGAGAGCGCGAGATAGAGAGAGGGAATGGGGAGAGTGAGAGAGGGAATGGAGAGAGGGTATGGAGAGAGAGAGAGGGGATGGAGGGAGTGAGAGAGGAAATGGAGAGTGTGAGAGAGGGAATGCAGGGAGTCAGAGCAGGAATGGTGAGAGGGAGAGAGGTAATGGAGTGAGAGAGGGAAAAGGAAATAGTGGGAGAGGGAATGGAGAGAGTGAGAGAGGGAATGGAGAGAGAGCGAGACGGAATGGAGAGAGTGAGAGAGGGAATGGAGAGAGATAGAGAGAGAGGGAATGGAGAGAGAGAGAGATGGAATGGAGAGAGATAGAGAGAGAGAGAGAATGGAGAGAGAGAGAGAGAGAGGGAATGGAGAGAGAGAGAGAGTGAATGGAGAGAGAGAGAGAGAGAGAGAGGGAATGGAGAGAGTGAGAGATGGAATGGAGAGAGAGAGCGAGAGGGAATGGAGAGAGAGAGGGAATGGAGAGAGAGAGAGGGAATGGAGAGATAGAGAGCGAGGGAATGGAGAGAGGTAGTGAGGTAATGGAGAGAGAGAGCGAGAGAGAGAGAGGGAAAGGAGAGAGTGAGAGAGGGAATGGAGAGAGGGTATGGAGAGAGAGAGAGGGGGGATGGAGGGAGTGAGAGGGGAAATGGAGAGAGTGAGAGAGGGAATGGAGGGAGTCAGAGCAGGAATGATGAGAGGCAGAGAGGTAATGGAGTGAGAGAGGGAATGGAGATAGTGGGAGAGGGAATGGAGAGAGTGAGGGAGGAAATGGAGAGAGAGCGAATGGAGAGAGTGAGAGACTGAATGGAGAGAGGGAGAGATAGAAAGGGAATGGAGCGAGAGAGAGAGGGAATGGAGAGAGAGAGGGAATGGAGAGAGAGAGGGAATGGAGAGAGAGAGATTGGGAATGGAGAGAGAGGGAGGGAATGGAGAGAGTGAGAGAGGGACTGGTGAGAGAGAGAGGGGGAATGAAGGGAGTGATAGAGGGAATGGAGAGAGAGAGAGAGAGAGGGAATGGAGAGAGAGAGAGAATGGAGAGAGATAGAGAGAGAGACAGAATGGAGAGAGAGAGAGAGAGAGGGAATGGAGAGCGAGAGAGGGAATGGAGAGAGGGAATGTGGAGAGAGAGAGGGAATGGAGAGAGAGTGAATGGAGAGAGAGAGAGAGAGAGAGAGGGAATGGAGAGAATGAGAGATGGAATGGAGAGAGTGAGAGACGGAATGGAGGGAGTGAGAGCGGGAGTAGTGAGAGGGAGGGAGGTAATGGAATGAGAGAGGGAATGGAGATAGTGGGAGAGGGAATGGAGAGAGTGATAGATGGAATGGAGAGAGAGAGGGAATGGAGAGAGAGAGGGAATGGAGAGAGAGAGATTGGGAATGGAGAGAGAGGGAGGGGATAGAGAGAGTGAGAGAGGGACTGGAGAGAGTGAGATGGGGAATGAAGGGAGTGATAGAGGGAATGGAGGGATTGAGAGTGGAAATGGAGGTAGTCAGAGTGAGAATGGAGGGAGTGAGAAAGGGAATGGAGAGAGTGAGAGAGGGAATGGAGAGAGAGAGAGAGAGAGGGAATGGAGTGAGAGAGAGAGAGAGAGAGAGAGTGAGAGAGGGAACGGAGAGAGTAAGAGGGGGAACGGAGAGAGTGAGAGAGGGAATGAAGAGAGTGAGAGAGAGAGAATGGAGAGTGAGAGAGGGGGAATGGAGAGAGTGCAAGAGGAATGGAGAGAGTTAGAGAGGGAATGGAGAGAGAGCGAGAGAGGGAATGGAGAGAGAGCGAAAGAGGGAAAGGAGAGAGAGAGGGAATGGAGAGAGAGGGAGGGAATGGAGAAAGAGAGGGGGAATGGTGAGGGAGAGAGAGGGAATGGGGAGAGTGAGTGAGAGAATGGAGAGAGAAAGAGAGAGAGGGAATGAAGAGAGAGAGAGAGAGGTAATGGAGAGACAGAGAGGGAATGGAGAGAGTGAGAGAGGGAATGGAGAGAGTGAGAGAGGGAATGGAGGGAGTAAGAGAGGGAATGGAGGGAGTAAGAGAGGGAATGGAGTGAGTGAGAAAGGAAATGGAGGGAGAGAGAGGGGGGAATGGAGAGAGGGAGAGATGGAATAGAAAGAGGGAGAGATGGAATGAGGGAATGCAGAGAGAGAGAGTGAATGGAGACTGAAAGAGAGAGGGAATGCAGAGAGAGAGGGACTGGAGAGAGAGAGGGGATGGAGAGAGTGAGAGAGGGAATGGAGGGAGTGAGAGAGGGAATGGAGAGAGTGAGAAAGGAAATGGAGAGAGCGAGAGAGGAGGATTGGAGAGAGAGCAAGAGAGGGAATGGAGATAGAGAGAGAGAGAGGGAATGGAGAGCGAGAGGGAATGGAGAGAGAGAGAGAGAGAGAGAGAGAGAGAGGGAATGGAGAGAGAGAGAGAGAGAGAGAGAGAGAGGGAATGGAGAGAGAGAGAGAGAGAGAGGGAATGGAGAGAGAGAGAGAGAGAGAGAGAGGGAATGGAGAGAGTGAGAGATGGAATGGACAGAGTGAGAGATGGAATGGAGAGAGTTAGAGAGGGATTGGAGAGAGTTAGAGAGGGAATGGATAGAGAGAGAGATGGAATGGAGAAAGGGAGAGATGGAATGGAGAGCGAGAGAGAGAAGGACTGGAGAGAGAGAGGGAATGGAGAGAGAGAGAGAGGTGAATGGAGAGAGAGAGCCAGGGAATGGAGAGAGAGAGAGAGAGAGAGAGAGAGGGAATGGAGAGAGTGAGAGCGGCAGTGGTGAGAGGGAGAGAGGTAATGGAATGAGAGAGGGAATGGAGATAATGTGAGAGGGAACGGAGAGAGAGAGAGAGAGAGGGAACGGAGAGAGAGAGAGGGAATGGAGAGAGAGGGAAAGAGGGAATGGAGAGAGAGGGAGAGGGAATGGAGAGAGAGAGAGAGAGAGGGAATGGAGAGAGAGAGAGAGAGGGAATGGAGAGAGAGAGGGAATGGAGCGAGAGAGAGAGGGAATGGAGAGAGAGAGAGAGGGAATTGAGGGAGGGAGAGAGTGAGAGACAGAATGAAGAGAGAAAGGGAATGGAGAGAGAGAGAGAGAGAGGGAATGGAGAGAGAGAGACATGGAATGGAGAGATACAGAGACGGAATGGAGGGAGTGAGAGAGGAAATGGAGAGAGAGCGAGAGAGGGAATGGAGAGAGAGAGAGAGAGAGGGAATGGAGAGAGAGCGAGGGAATGGAGAGAGAGAGGGGGGGACTGGAGAGAGGGAGAGGGAATGGAGAGAGAGAGAGGGAATGGAGAGAAAGAGAAAGGGAATGGAGAGAGAGAGAGAGAGAGAGAGGGAATGGAGAGAGTGAGAGAGGGAATGGAGAGAGGGAATGGAGAGAGAGAGCGAGCGGGAATGGAGAGAGAGAGCGAGAGGGAATGGAGAGAGTGGGAATGGTGAGATGGAATGGAGAGAGTTAGAGAGGGAATGGAGAGACAGAGGGAATGGAGAGGGAGCGAGAGAGGGAATGGAGAGAGTGAGTGAGGGAATGGAGAGAGTGAGATCGGGAATGGAGAGAGTGAGAGAGGGAATGGAGTGAGTGAGAGGGGAAATGGAGAGAGTGAGAAAGGAAATGGAGAGAGAGAGAGAGGGGGAATGGAGAGAGAGCGAGAGAGGGAATGAATAGAGTGAGAGATGGAATGGAGAGCGGGAGAGAGGGAATGAGGAAATGCAGAGAGAGAGGGGGAATGGAGAGCGAGAGAGAGAGAGGGAATTTAGAGAGAGAGGGAATGGAGAGAGAGAGAGAGGGAATGGAGAGATAGAGAGAGAGGGAATGGAGCGAAGGAGTGAGGTAATGGAGAGAGAGAGCGAGATAGAGAGAGGGAATGGAGAGAGTGAGAGAGGGAATGGAGAGAGGGTTGGAGAGAGAGAGAGGGGATGGAGGGAGTGAGAGAGGAAATGGAGAGTGTGAGAGAGGGAATGGAGGGAGTCAGAGCAGGAATGGTGAGAGGGAGAGAGGTAATGGAGTGAGAGAGGGAAAAGGAGATAGTGGGAGAGGGAATGGAGGGAGTGAGAGAGGAAATGGAGAGAGAGCGAGAGAGGGAATGGAGAGAGAGAGAGAAAGAGAGAGAGGGAATGGAGAGAGAGCGAGGGAATGGAGAGAGAGAGGGGGGGACTGGAGAGAGAGAGATAGGGAATGGAGAGAGAGAGAGGGAATGGAGAGAAAGAGAGAGGGAATGGAGAGAGAGAGAGGGAATGGAGAGAGAGCGAGCGGGAATGGAGACAGAGAGCGAGAGGGAATGGAGAGAGTGGGAATGGTGAGATGGAATGGAGAGAGTTAGAGAGGGAATGGAGAGAGAGAGGGAATGGAGAGGGAGCGAGAGAGGGAATGGAGAGAGTGAGTGAGGGAATGGAGAGAGTGAGATCGGGAATGGAGAGAGTGAGAGAGGGAATGGAGTGAGTGAGAGAGGGAATGGAGTGAGTGAGAGGGGAAATGGAGAGAGTGAGAAAGGAAATGGAGAGAGAGAGAGAGGGGGAATGGAGAGAGAGCGAGAGAGGGAATGAAGAGAGTGAGAGATGGAATGGAGAGCGGGAGAGAGGGAATGAGGGAATGCAGAGAGAGGGGGGGAATGGAGAGCGAGAGAGAGAGAGGGAATTTAGAGTGAGAGGGAATGGAGAGAGAGAGAGAGAAGGAATGGAGAGAGAGAGAGAGAGAGGGAATGGAGCGAAGGAGTGAGGTAATGGAGAGAGAGCGCGAGATAGAGAGAGGGAATGGGGAGAGTGAGAGAGGGAATGGAGAGAGGGTATGGAGAGAGAGAGAGGGGATGGAGGGAGTGAGAGAGGAAATGGAGAGTGTGAGAGAGGGAATGCAGGGAGTCAGAGCAGGAATGGTGAGAGGGAGAGAGGTAATGGAGTGAGAGAGGGAAAAGGAAATAGTGGGAGAGGGAATGGAGAGAGTGAGAGAGGGAATGGAGAGAGAGCGAGACGGAATGGAGAGAGTGAGAGAGGGAATGGAGAGAGATAGAGAGAGAGGGAATGGAGAGAGAGAGAGATGGAATGGAGAGAGATAGAGAGAGAGAGAGAATGGAGAGAGAGAGAGAGAGAGGGAATGGAGAGAGAGAGAGAGAGTGAATGGAGAGAGAGAGAGAGAGAGAGAGAGGGAATGGAGAGAGTGAGAGATGGAATGGAGAGAGAGAGCGAGAGGGAATGGAGAGAGAGAGGGAATGGAGAGAGAGAGAGGGAATGGAGAGATAGAGAGCGAGGGAATGGAGAGAGGTCGTGAGGTAATGGAGAGAGAGAGCGAGAGAGAGAGAGGGAAAGGAGAGAGTGAGAGAGGGAATGGAGAGAGGGTATGGAGAGAGAGAGAGGGGGGATGGAGGGAGTGAGAGGGGAAATGGAGAGAGTGAGAGAGGGAATGGAGGGAGTCAGAGCAGGAATGATGAGAGGGAGAGAGGTAATGGAGTGAGAGAGGGAATGGAGATAGTGGGAGAGGGAATGGAGAGAGTGAGGGAGGAAATGGAGAGAGAGCGAATGGAGAGAGTGAGAGACTGAATGGAGAGAGGGAGAGATAGAAAGGGAATGGAGCGAGAGAGAGAGGGAATGGAGAGAGAGAGGGAATGGAGAGAGAGAGGGAATGGAGAGAGAGAGATTGGGAATGGAGAGAGAGGGAGGGAATGGAGAGAGTGAGAGAGGGACTGGTGAGAGAGAGAGGGGGAATGAAGGGAGTGATAGAGGGAATGGAGAGAGAGAGAGAGAGGGAATGGAGAGAGAGAGAGAATGGAGAGAGATAGAGAGAGAGAGACAGAATGGAGAGAGAGAGAGAGAGAGGGAATGGAGAGCGAGAGAGGGAATGGAGAGAGGGAATGTGGAGAGAGAGAGGGAATGGAGAGAGAGTGAATGGAGAGAGAGAGAGAGAGAGAGAGGGAATGGAGAGAATGAGAGACGGAATGGAGAGAGTGAGAGACGGAATGGAGGGAGTGAGAGCGGGAGTAGTGAGAGGGAGGGAGGTAATGGAATGAGAGAGGGAATGGAGATAGTGGGAGAGGGAATGGAGAGAGTGATAGATGGAATGGAGAGAGAGAGGGAATGGAGAGAGAGAGGGAATGGAGAGAGAGAGGGAATGGAGAGAGAGAGATTGGGAATGGAGAGAGAGGGAGGGGATAGAGAGAGTGAGAGAGGGACTGGAGAGAGTGAGATGGGGAATGAAGGGAGTGATAGAGGGAATGGAGGGATTGAGAGTGGAAATGGAGGTAGTCAGAGTGAGAATGGAGGGAGTGAGAAAGGGAATGGAGAGAGTGAGAGAGGGAATGGAGAGAGAGAGAGAGAGAGGGAATGGAGTGAGAGAGAGAGAGAGAGAGAGAGTGAGAGAGGGAACGGAGAGAGTAAGAGGGGGAACGGAGAGAGTGAGAGAGGGAATGAAGAGAGTGAGAGAGAGAGAATGGAGAGTGAGAGAGGGGGAATGGAGAGAGTGCAAGAGGGAATGGAGAGAGTTAGAGAGGGAATGGAGAGAGAGCGAGAGAGGGAATGGAGAGAGAGCGAAAGAGGGAAAGGAGAGAGAGAGGGAATGGAGAGAGAGGGAGGGAATGGAGAAAGAGAGGGGGAATGGTGAGGGAGAGAGAGGGAATGGGGAGAGTGAGTGAGAGAATGGAGAGAGAAAGAGAGAGAGGGAATGAAGAGAGAGAGAGAGAGGTAATGGAGAGACAGAGAGGGAATGGAGAGAGTGAGAGAGGGAATGGAGAGAGTGAGAGAGGGAATGGAGGGAGTAAGAGAGGGAATGGAGGGAGTAAGAGAGGGAATGGAGTGAGTGAGAAAGGAAATGGAGGGAGAGAGAGGGGGGGAATGGAGAGAGGGAGAGATGGAATAGAAAGAGGGAGAGATGGAATGAGGGAATGCAGAGAGAGAGAGTGAATGGAGACTGAAAGAGAGAGGGAATGCAGAGAGAGAGGGACTGGAGAGAGAGAGGGGATGGAGAGAGTGAGAGAGGGAATGGAGGGAGTGAGAGAGGGAATGGAGAGAGTGAGAAAGGAAATGGAGAGAGCGAGAGAGGAGGATTGGAGAGAGAGCAAGAGAGGGAATGGAGATAGAGAGAGAGAGAGGGAATGGAGAGCGAGAGGGAATGGAGAGAGAGAGAGAGAGAGAGAGAGAGGGAATGGAGAGAGAGAGAGAGAGAGAGAGAGAGAGGGAATGGAGAGAGAGAGAGAGAGAGAGGGAATGGAGAGAGAGAGAGAGAGAGAGAGAGGGAATGGAGAGAGTGAGAGATGGAATGGACAGAGTGAGAGATGGAATGGAGAGAGTTAGAGAGGGATTGGAGAGAGTTAGAGAGGGAATGGATAGAGAGAGAGATGGAATGGAGAAAGGGAGAGATGGAATGGAGAGCGAGAGAGAGAAGGACTGGAGAGAGAGAGGGAATGGAGAGAGAGAGAGAGGTGAATGGAGAGAGAGAGCCAGGGAATGGAGAGAGAGAGAGAGAGAGAGAGAGAGGGAATGGAGAGAGTGAGAGCGGCAGTGGTGAGAGGGAGAGAGGTAATGGAATGAGAGAGGGAATGGAGATAATGTGAGAGGGAACGGAGAGAGAGAGAGAGAGAGGGAACGGAGAGAGAGAGAGGGAATGGAGAGAGAGGGAAAGAGGGAATGGAGAGAGAGGGAGAGGGAATGGAGAGAGAGAGAGAGAGAGGGAATGGAGAGAGAGAGAGAGAGGGAATGGAGAGAGAGAGGGAATGGAGCGAGAGAGAGAGGGAATGGAGAGAGAGAGAGAGGGAATTGAGGGAGGGAGAGAGTGAGAGACAGAATGAAGAGAGAAAGGGAATGGAGAGAGAGAGAGAGAGAGAGAGGGAATGGAGAGAGAGAGACATGGAATGGAGAGATACAGAGACGGAATGGAGGGAGTGAGAGAGGAAATGGAGAGAGAGCGAGAGAGGGAATGGAGAGAGAGAGAGAGAGAGGGAATGGAGAGAGAGCGAGGGAATGGAGAGAGAGAGGGGGGGACTGGAGAGAGGGAGAGGGAATGGAGAGAGAGAGAGGGAATGGAGAGAAAGAGAAAGGGAATGGAGAGAGTGAGAGACGGAATGGAGGGAGTGAGAGCGGGAGTAGTGAGAGGGAGGGAGGTAATGGAATGAGAGAGGGAATGGAGATAGTGGGAGAGGGAATGGAGAGAGTGATAGATGGAATGGAGAGAGAGAGGGAATGGAGAGAGAGAGGGAATGGAGAGAGAGAGGGAATGGAGAGAGAGAGATTGGGAATGGAGAGAGAGGGAGGGGATAGAGAGAGTGAGAGAGGGACTGGAGAGAGTGAGATGGGGAATGAAGGGAGTGATAGAGGGAATGGAGGGATTGAGAGTGGAAATGGAGGTAGTCAGAGTGAGAATGGAGGGAGTGAGAAAGGGAATGGAGAGAGTGAGAGAGGGAATGGAGAGAGAGAGAGAGAGAG
Source organism: Scyliorhinus torazame (assembly GCF_047496885.1). Taxonomy (NCBI): domain Eukaryota; kingdom Metazoa; phylum Chordata; class Chondrichthyes; order Carcharhiniformes; family Scyliorhinidae; genus Scyliorhinus; species Scyliorhinus torazame. The sequence continues at coordinate 15,412,138 of NC_092731.1, read as the reverse complement.
AGGGAATGGAGTGAGAGAGAGAGAGAGAGAGAGAGTGAGAGAGGGAACGGAGAGAGTAAGAGGGGGAACGGAGAGAGTGAGAGAGGGAATGAAGAGAGTGAGAGAGAGAGAATGGAGAGTGAGAGAGGGGGAATGGAGAGAGTGCAAGAGGGAATGGAGAGAGTTAGAGAGGGAATGGAGAGAGAGCGAGAGAGGGAATGGAGAGAGAGCGAAAGAGGGAAAGGAGAGAGAGAGGGAATGGAGAGAGAGGGAGGGAATGGAGAAAGAGAGGGGGAATGGTGAGGGAGAGAGAGGGAATGGGGAGAGTGAGTGAGAGAATGGAGAGAGAAAGAGAGAGAGGGAATGAAGAGAGAGAGAGAGAGGTAATGGAGAGACAGAGAGGGAATGGAGAGAGTGAGAGAGGGAATGGAGAGAGTGAGAGAGGGAATGGAGGGAGTAAGAGAGGGAATGGAGGGAGTAAGAGAGGGAATGGAGTGAGTGAGAAAGGAAATGGAGGGAGAGAGAGGGGGGGAATGGAGAGAGGGAGAGATGGAATAGAAAGAGGGAGAGATGGAATGAGGGAATGCAGAGAGAGAGAGTGAATGGAGACTGAAAGAGAGAGGGAATGCAGAGAGAGAGGGACTGGAGAGAGAGAGGGAATGGAGAGAGTGAGAGAGGGAATGGAGGGAGTGAGAGAGGGAATGGAGAGAGTGAGAAAGGAAATGGAGAGAGCGAGAGAGGAGGATTGGAGAGAGAGCAAGAGAGGGAATGGAGATAGAGAGAGAGAGAGGGAATGGAGAGCGAGAGGGAATGGAGAGAGAGAGAGAGAGAGAGAGAGAGGGAATGGAGAGAGAGAGAGAGAGAGAGAGAGAGAGGGAATGGAGAGAGAGAGAGAGAGAGAGGGAATGGAGAGAGAGAGAGAGAGAGAGAGAGGGAATGGAGAGAGTGAGAGATGGAATGGACAGAGTGAGAGATGGAATGGAGAGAGTTAGAGAGGGATTGGAGAGAGTTAGAGAGGGAATGGATAGAGAGAGAGATGGAATGGAGAAAGGGAGAGATGGAATGGAGAGCGAGAGAGAGAAGGACTGGAGAGAGAGAGGGAATGGAGAGAGAGAGAGAGGTGAATGGAGAGAGAGAGCCAGGGAATGGAGAGAGAGAGAGAGAGAGAGAGAGAGAGAGGGAATGGAGAGAGTGAGAGCGGCAGTGGTGAGAGGGAGAGAGGTAATGGAATGAGAGAGGGAATGGAGATAATGTGAGAGGGAACGGAGAGAGAGAGAGAGAGGGAACGGAGAGAGAGAGAGGGAATGGAGAGAGAGGGAAAGAGGGAATGGAGAGAGAGGGAGAGGGAATGGAGAGAGAGAGAGAGAGAGGGAATGGAGAGAGAGAGAGAGAGGGAATGGAGAGAGAGAGGGAATGGAGCGAGAGAGAGAGGGAATGGAGAGAGAGAGAGAGGGAATTGAGGGAGGGAGAGAGTGAGAGACAGAATGAAGAGAGAAAGGGAATGGAGAGAGAGAGAGAGAGAGAGAGGGAATGGAGAGAGAGAGACATGGAATGGAGAGATACAGAGACGGAATGGAGGGAGTGAGAGAGGAAATGGAGAGAGAGCGAGAGAGGGAATGGAGAGAGAGAGAGAGAGAGGGAATGGAGAGAGAGCGAGGGAATGGAGAGAGAGAGGGGGGGACTGGAGAGAGGGAGAGGGAATGGAGAGAGAGAGAGGGAATGGAGAGAAAGAGAAAGGGAATGGAGAGAGAGAGAGAGAGAGAGGGAATGGAGAGAGTGAGAGAGGGAATGGAGAGAGGGAATGGAGAGAGAGAGCGAGCGGGAATGGAGAGAGAGAGCGAGAGGGAATGGAGAGAGTGGGAATGGTGAGATGGAATGGAGAGAGTTAGAGAGGGAATGGAGAGACAGAGGGAATGGAGAGGGAGCGAGAGAGGGAATGGAGAGAGTGAGTGAGGGAATGGAGAGAGTGAGATCGGGAATGGAGAGAGTGAGAGAGGGAATGGAGTGAGTGAGAGGGGAAATGGAGAGAGTGAGAAAGGAAATGGAGAGAGAGAGAGAGGGGGAATGGAGAGAGAGCGAGAGAGGGAATGAAGAGAGTGAGAGATGGAATGGAGAGCGGGAGAGAGGGAATGAGGAAATGCAGAGAGAGAGGGGGAATGGAGAGCGAGAGAGAGAGAGGGAATTTAGAGAGAGAGGGAATGGAGAGAGAGAGAGAGGGAATGGAGAGATAGAGAGAGAGGGAATGGAGCGAAGGAGTGAGGTAATGGAGAGAGAGAGCGAGATAGAGAGAGGGAATGGAGAGAGTGAGAGAGGGAATGGAGAGAGGGTTGGAGAGAGAGAGAGGGGATGGAGGGAGTGAGAGAGGAAATGGAGAGTGTGAGAGAGGGAATGGAGGGAGTCAGAGCAGGAATGGTGAGAGGGAGAGAGGTAATGGAGTGAGAGAGGGAAAAGGAGATAGTGGGAGAGGGAATGGAGAGAGTGAGAGAGGGAATGGAGAGAGAGCGAGACGGACTGGAGAGAGTGAGAGAGGGAATGGAGAGAGTGAGAGAGGGAATGGAGAGAGAGAGAGAGAGGGAATGGAGAGAGAGAGAGATGGAATGGAGAGAGATAGAGAGAGAGAGAGAATGGAGAGAGAGAGAGAGAGAGAGGGAATGGAGAGAGAGAGAGAGGGAATGGAGAGAGATAGAGAGAGAGAGAGAGAGGGAATGGAGAGAGAGAGAGAGTGAATGGAGAGAGAGAGAGAGGGAGTGGAGAGAGGGAGTGGAGAGAGAGAGAGGGAATGGAGAGAGTGAGAGATGGAATGGAGAGAGAGAGCGAGAGGGAATGGAGAGAGAGAGGGAATGGAGAGAGAGAGAGGGAATGGAGAGAAGTAGTGAGGTAATGGAGAGAGAGAGCGAGAGAGAGAGAGAGGGAAAGGAGAGAGTGAGAGAGGGAATGGAGAGAGGGTATGGAGAGAGAGAGAGGGGGGATGGAGGGAGTGAGAGGGAAAATGGAGAGAGTGAGAGAGGGAATGGAGGGAGTCAGAGCAGGAATGATGAGAGGGAGAGAGGTAATGGAGTGAGAGAGGGAATGGAGATAGTGGGAGAGGGAATGGAGAGAGTGAGGGAGGAAATGGAGAGAGAGCGAATGGAGAGAGTGAGAGACTGAATGGTGAGAGGGAGAGATAGAAAGGGAATGGAGCGAGAGAGAGAGGGAATGGAGAGAGAGGGAATGGAGAGAGAGAGCGAGGGAATGGAGAGAGTGAGAGATGGAATGGAGAGAGTTCGACAGGGAATGGAGAGAGAGAGGGAATGGAGAGAGGGAATGGAGAGAGAGAGATTGGGACTGGAGAGAGTGAGAGGGGGAATGAAGGGAGTGATAGAGGGAATGGAGATAGAGAGAGAGAGAGGGAATGGAGAGAGAGAGAGATGGAATGGAGAGAGAGAGAGAATGGAGAGACAGAGAGAGAGAGAGGGAATGGAGAGCGAGAGAGGGAATGGAGAGAGGGAATGTGGAGAGAGAGAGGGAATGGAGAGAGAGGGAATGGAGAGAGAGAGAGAGAGAGAGGGAATGGAGAGAATGAGAGACGGAATGGAGAGAGTGAGAGACGGAATGGAGGGAGTGAGAGCGGGAGTAGTGAGAGGGAGGGAGGTAATGGAATGAAAGAGGGATTGGAGATAGTGGGAGAGGGAATGGAGAGAGAGAGAGAGAGAGAGAGGGAATGGAGAGAGTGAGAGAGGGAATGGAGAGAGTGAGAGAGGGAATGGAGGGAGTGAGAGAGGGAATGGAGGGAGTGAGAGAGGGAATGGAGAGAGTGAGAAAGGAATTGGAGAGAGAGAGGGGGGAATGGAGAGAGAGCGAGAATGGAGGGAGTGAGAGATGGAATGGATAGAGGGAGAGAAGGAATGAGGGAGTGCAGAGAGAGAGGGAAAAGAGAGCGAGAGAGAGAGAGGGAATTTAGAGAGAGACGGAATGGAGAGAGAGAGAGAGGGAATGGAGAGATAGAGAGAGAGGGAATGGAGCGAAGGAGTGGGGTAATGGAGAGAGAGAGCGAGATAGAGAGAGGGAATGGAGAGAGTGAGAGAGGGAATGGAGAGAGGGGATGGAGAGAGAGAGAGGGGATGGAGGGAGTGAGAGAGGAAATGGAGAGTGTGAGAGAGGGAATGGAGGGAGTCAGAGCAGGAATGGTGAGAGGGAGAGAGGTAATGGAGTGAGAGAGGGAAAAGGAGATAATGGGAGAGGGAATGGAGAGAGTGAGAGAGGGAATGGAGAGAGAGCGAGACGGAATGGAGAGAGTGAGAGAGGGAATGGAGAGAGTGAGAGAGGGAATGGAGAGAGTGAGAGAGGGAATGGAGAGAGAGAGAGAGAGAGAGAGAGGGAATGGGGAGAGAGAGATGGAATGGAGAGAGATAGAGAGAGAGAGAGAATGGAGAGAGAGAGAGAGAGAGGGAATGGAGAGAGAGAGAGAGGGAATGGAGAGAGAGAGAGAGAGAGAGGGAATGGAGAGAGAGAGAGTGAATGGAGAGAGAGAGAGAGGGAGTGGAGAGAGAGAGAGAGGGAGTGGAGAGAGAGAGAGATGGAATGGAGAGAGAGAGGGAATGGAGAGAGAGGGAATGGAGAGAGAGAGGGAATGGAGAGAGAGGGAGGGGATGGAGAGAGTGAGAGAGGGAATGGAGGGAGTGAGAGGGGAAATGGAGAGAGTGAGAAAGGAAATGGAGAGAGAGAGAGAGGGGGAATGGAGAGAGAGTGAATGGAGAGAGTGAGAGATGGAATGGAGAGCGGGCGAGAGGGAATGAGGGAATGCAGAGAGAGCGAATGGAGAGCAAGAGAGAGAGGGAATGGCGAGAGGGAATGGAGAGAGAGAGGGAATGGGGAGAGAGTGGGAATGGAGAGAGAGAGGGGATGAAGAGAGTGAGAGAGGAATGGAGGCAGAGTGAGGGGAAATGGAGAGAGTGAGAGAGGGAATGGCGAGAGAGAGAGAGAGACGGGGGAATGGAGAGAGTGAGACACGGAATGGAGGGAGTCAGAGCAGGAATGGTGAGAGGGAGAGAGGTAATGGAGTGAGAGAGGGAATGGAGATAGTGGGAGAGGGAATGGAGAGAGTGAGAGATTGAATGGAGAGAGTGAGAGAGGGAATGGAGAGGGAAAGAGGGAATGGAGAGAGAGGGAGAGGGAATGGAGAGAGAGAGAGAGAGAGGGAATGGAGAGAGAGAGAGAGAGGGAATGGAGAGAGAGAGGGAATGGAGCGAGAGAGAGAGGGAATGGAGAGAGAGAGAGAGGGAATGGAGGGAGGGAGAGAGTGAGAGACAGAATGGAGAGAGAACGGGAATGGAGAGAGAGAGAGAGAGAGAGAGTGAATGGAGAGAGAGAGACATGGAATGGAGAGATACAGAGACGGAATGGAGGGAGTGAGAGAGGAAATGGAGAGAGAGCGAGAGAGGGAATGGAGAGAGAGAGAGAGAGAGGGAATGGAGAGAGAGCGAGGGAATGGAGAGAGAGAGGGGGGGACTGGAGAGAGGGAGAGGGAATGGAGAGAGAGAGAGGGAATGGAGAGAAAGAGAAAGGGAATGGAGAGAGAGAGAGAGAGAGAGGGAATGGAGAGAGTGAGAGAGGGAATGGAGAGAGGGAATGGAGAGAGAGAGCGAGCGGGAATGGAGAGAGAGAGCGAGAGGGAATGGAGAGAGTGGGAATGGTGAGATGGAATGGAGAGAGTTAGAGAGGGAATGGAGAGACAGAGGGAATGGAGAGGGGGCGAGAGAGGGAATGGAGAGAGTGAGTGAGGGAATGGAGAGAGTGAGATCGGGAATGGAGAGAGTGAGATCGGGAATGGAGAGAGTGAGAGAGGGAATGGAGTGAGTGAGAGGGGAAATGGAGAGAGTGAGAAAGGAAATGGAGAGAGAGAGAGAGGGGGAATGGAGAGAGAGCGAGAGAGGGAATGAAGAGAGTGAGAGATGGAATGGAGAGCGGGAGAGAGGGAATGAGGAAATGCAGAGAGAGAGGGGGAATGGAGAGCGAGAGAGAGAGAGGGAATTTAGAGAGAGAGGGAATGGAGAGAGAGAGAGAGGGAATGGAGAGATAGAGAGAGAGGGAATGGAGCGAAGGAGTGAGGTAATGGAGAGAGAGAGCGAGATAGAGAGAGGGAATGGAGAGAGTGAGAGAGGGAATGGAGAGAGGGTTGGAGAGAGAGAGAGGGGATGGAGGGAGTGAGAGAGGAAATGGAGAGTGTGAGAGAGGGAATGGAGGGAGTCAGAGCAGGAATGGTGAGAGGGAGAGAGGTAATGGAGTGAGAGAGGGAAAAGGAGATAGTGGGAGAGGGAATGGAGAGAGTGAGAGAGGGAATGGAGAGAGAGCGAGACGGACTGGAGAGAGTGAGAGAGGGAATGGAGAGAGTGAGAGAGGGAATGGAGAGAGAGAGAGAGAGGGAATGGAGAGAGAGAGAGATGGAATGGAGAGAGATAGAGAGAGAGAGAGAATGGAGAGAGAGAGAGAGAGAGAGGGAATGGAGAGAGAGAGAGAGGGAATGGAGAGAGATAGAGAGAGAGAGAGAGAGGGAATGGAGAGAGAGAGAGAGTGAATGGAGAGAGAGAGAGAGGGAGTGGAGAGAGGGAGAGAGGGAGTGGAGAGAGAGAGAGGGAATGGAGAGAGTGAGAGATGGAATGGAGAGAGAGAGCGAGAGGGAATGGAGAGAGAGAGGGAATGGAGAGAGAGAGAGGGAATGGAGAGAAGTAGTGAGGTAATGGAGAGAGAGAGCGAGAGAGAGAGAGGGAAAGGAGAGAGTGAGAGAGGGAATGGAGAGAGGGTATGGAGAGAGAGAGAGGGGGGATGGAGGGAGTGAGAGGGGAAATGGAGAGAGTGAGAGAGGGAATGGAGGGAGTCAGAGCAGGAATGATGAGAGGGAGAGAGGTAATGGAGTGAGAGAGGGAATGGAGATAGTGGGAGAGGGAATGGAGAGAGTGAGGGAGGAAATGGAGAGAGAGCGAATGGAGAGAGTGAGAGACTGAATGGAGAGAGGGAGAGATAGAAAGGGAATGGAGCGAGAGAGAGAGGGAATGGAGAGAGAGGGAATGGAGAGAGAGAGCGAGGGAATGTAGAGAGTGAGAGATGGAATGGAGAGAGTTAGAGAGGGAATGGAGAGAGAGAGGGAATGGAGAGAGGGAATGGAGAGAGAGAGATTGGGAATGGAGAGAGAGGGAGGGAATGGAGAGAGTGAGAGAGGGACTGGAGAGAGTGAGAGGGGGAATGAAGGGAGTGATAGAGGGAATGGAGATAGAGAGAGAGAGAGGGAATGGAGAGAGAGAGAGATGGAATGGAGAGAGAGAGAGAATGGAGAGACAGAGAGAGAGAGAGGGAATGGAGAGCGAGAGAGGGAATGGAGAGAGGGAATGTGGAGAGAGAGAGGGAATGGAGAGAGAGGGAATGGAGAGAGAGAGAGAGGGAGAGGGAATGGAGAGAATGAGAGACGGAATGGAGAGAGTGAGAGACGGAATGGAGGGAGTGAGAGCGGGAGTAGTGAGAGGGAGGGAGGTAATGGAATGAAAGAGGGATTGGAGATAGTGGGAGAGGGAATGGAGAGAGAGAGAGAGAGAGAGAGAGGGAATGGAGAGAGTGAGAGAGGGAATGGAGAGAGTGAGAGAGGGAATGGAGGGAGTGAGAGAGGGAATGGAGGGAGTGAGAGAGGGAATGGAGAGAGTGAGAAAGGAATTGGAGAGAGAGAGGGGGGAATGGAGAGAGAGCGAGAATGGAGGGAGTGAGAGATGGAATGGATAGAGGGAGAGAAGGAATGAGGGAGTGCAGAGAGAGAGGGAAAAGAGAGCGAGAGAGAGAGAGGGAATTTAGAGAGAGACGGAATGGAGAGAGAGTGAGAGGGAATGGAGAGATAGAGAGAGAGGGAATGGAGCGAAGGAGTGGGGTAATGGAGAGAGAGAGCGAGATAGAGAGAGGGAATGGAGAGAGTGAGAGAGGGAATGGAGAGAGGGTATGGAGAGAGAGAGAGGGGATGGAGGGAGTGAGAGAGGAAATGGAGAGTGTGAGAGAGGGAATGGAGGGAGTCAGAGCAGGAATGGTGAGAGGGAGAGAGGTAATGGAGTGAGAGAGGGAAAAGGAGAGAGAGGGAATGGAGAGAGAGAGGGAATGGAGAGAGAGGGAGGGGATGGAGAGAGTGAGAGAGGGAATGGAGGGAGTGAGAGGGGAAATGGAGAGAGTGAGAAAGGAAATGGAGAGAGAGAGAGAGGGGGAATGGAGAGAGAGCGAGAGAGTGAATGGAGAGAGTGAGAGATGGAATGGAGAGCGGGCGAGAGGGAATGAGGGAATGCAGAGAGAGCGAATGGAGAGCAAGAGAGAGAGGGAATGGCGAGAGGGAATGGAGAGAGAGAGGGAATGGGGAGAGAGTGGGAATGGAGAGAGAGAGGGGATGGAGAGAGTGAGAGAGGAATGGAGGCAGAGTGAGGGGAAATGGAGAGAGTGAGAGAGGGAATGGCGAGAGAGAGAGAGACGGGGGAATGGAGAGAGTGAGACACGGAATGGAGGGAGTCAGAGCAGGAATGGTGAGAGGGAGAGAGGTAATGGAGTGAGAGAGGGAATGGAGATAGTGGGAGAGGGAATGGAGAGAGTGAGAGATTGAATGGAGAGAGTGAGAGAGGGATTGGAGAGAGAGGGAGTGGGAATGGAGAGAGGGAGAGGGAATGGAGGGAGAGTGTGAGAGAGAGAGAGAGAGGGAATGGAGAGAGTGAGAGACAGAATGGAGAGAGAGAGGGAATGGAGAGAGAGAGGGAGAGAGGGAATGGTGTGAGAGGGAATGGAGAGATACAGAGACGGAATGGAGGGATTGAGAGAGGGACAGGAGAGAGAGCGAGAGAGGGAATGGAGAGAGAGTGAGGGAATGAAGAGAGAGTGGGAATGGAGAGAGAGAGGGAAGGGAGAGAGAGCGAGAGAGGGAATGGAGAGAGAGAGGGAATGGAGAGACAGAGAGATGGAATGGAGGGAATGAGAGAGGGAATGGAGAGAGAGAGAGAGAGAGAGGGGGGGAATGGAGAGAGAGAGGGGGGAATGGAGGGAGAGAGAGAGAGAGAGAGAGAGAGAGAGAATGGAGGGAGTGAGAGACGGAATGGAGAGAGAGAGGGAATGGAGAGAGAGAGAGTGAGAGGGAATGGAGAGAGAGCGAGAGAGAGGGAAAGGATAGATTTAGAGACGGAATGGAGGGAGAGAGAGAGGGAATGGCAAGATAGCGAGAGAGGGAATGGAGAAAGAAAGGGAATGAAGGGAGTGAGAGAGGGAATGGAGAGAGAGAGAGCGTGGGAATGAAGAGAGTGAGAGAGGGAATGGAGAGAGAGAGGGAATGGAGAGAGAGTGGGAATGGAAAGAGAGAGTGAAGGGAGAGAGAGCGAGAGAGGGAATGGAGAGAGAGGGAATGGAGAGAGAGGGAATGGAGAGAGAGAGAGATGGAATGGAGGGAATGGGAGACGGAATGGAGAGAGGGGATGGGGAGAGAGAGAGAGAGGGAATGGAGGGAATGGGAGACGGAATGGAGAGAGGGGATGGGGAGAGAGAGAGAGAGGGAATGGAGAGAGAGCGAGGGAGGGAATGGAGGGAGAGAGGGAATGGAGAGAGAGACAGGGGGGGAATGGAGAGCGAGAGCGAGAGGGGGGAATGGAGGGAGAGAGAGAGAGAGAGGGAATGGAGAGAGAGAGAGAGAGAGAGAGAGAGAGAGAGAGAGGGAATGGAGAGATTCAGAGATGGAATGGAGGGAGAGAGAGAGGGAATGGCGAGAGAGCGAGAGAGGGAATGGAGAAAGAAAGGGAGTGGAGGGAGTGAGAGAGGGAATGGAGAGAGAGAGAGCGAGTGAATGGAGAGAGAGAGAGAGGGAATGGAGAGAGAGAGAGGGAATGGAGAGAGAGAGATTGGGAATGGAGAGAGAGAGATTGGGAATGGAGAGAGCGGGAATGTAGAGAGAGAGGGAATGGAGAGAGTGAAAGAGGAAATGGAGAGAGTGAAAGTGGAAATGGAGAGAGTGAGAGAGGGAATGGAGAGAGTGAGAGAGGGAATGGAGGGAGTGATAGAGGGAATGGAGGGAGTGAGAGTGGGAATGGAGGGAGTGAGAAAAGGAATGGAGAGAGTGAGAGAGAGGGAATGGAGAGAGAGAGAGGAAATGGTGTGAGAGAGAGAGGGAACGGAGATAGTGAGACGGAGAACGGAGAGAGTGAGAGAGGGAATGGAGAGAGTGAGAGAGGGAATGGAGAGAGAGAGGGAATGGAGAGAGAGAGAGGGAATGGAGAGAGTGAGATAGGGAATGGAGAGAGAGAACGAATGGAGAGAGAGAGAGAGAGGTGGAATGGAGAAAGAGAGAGAGAGAGGGAATGGAGGGAGTCATAGACGGAATTGAGAGAGGGAATGGAGAGAGAGAGAGGGAATGGAGAGAGAGAGAGAGAAAGAGAGGGAATAGAGAGATTCAGACACGGAATGGAGGGAGAGGGGAATGGAGAGAGAAAGGGAATGGAGGGAGTGAGAGAGGGAATGGAGAGAGAGAGCGAGGGAATGGAGAGAGTGAGAGAGGGAATGAGAGCGAGAGAGGGAATGGAGAGAGAGAGGGAATGGAGAGAGAGAGAGATGGAATGGAGGGAATGAGAGACGGAATGGAGAGAGGGAATGGAGAGAGAGAGAGAGAGAATGGAGAGAGAGCGAGGGAGGGAATGGAGGGAGAGAGGGAATGGAGAGAGAGAGAGAGAGGGGGAATGGAGAGAGAGAGAGAGAGAGGGGGAATGGAGGGAGAGAGAGAGACAGAGAGAGAGGGAATGGAGGGAGTGAGGGACGGAATGGAGAGAGAGAGGGAATGGAGAGAGAGAGAGTGAGAGAGAGGGAATGGAGAGAGAGAGAGAGAGAGAGAGGGGGAATGGAGCGATTCAGAGAGGGAATGGAGAGATTCAGAGACGGAATGGAGGGAGAGAGGGAATGGTGAGAGAGCGAGAGAGGGAATGGAGAAAGAAAGGGAATGGAGTGAGTGAGAGAGGGAATGGAGAGAGAGAGGGGAAATGGAGAGAGAGAGAGGAAATGGAGAGAGAGAGAGGAAATGGAGAGAGAGAGATTGGGAATGGAGAGAGCGGGAATGTAGAGAGAGAGGGAATGGAGAGAGTGAAAGAGGAAATGGAGAGAGTGAGAGAGGAAATAGAGAGAGTGAGAGAGGGAATGGAGAGAGTGAGAGAGGGAATGGAGGGAGTGAGAGTGGGAATGTAGGGAGTGAGAAGTGGAATGGAGAGAGTGAGAGAGGGAATGGAGAGAGAGAGGGAATGGTGTGAGAGAGAGAGGGAACGGAGATAGTGAGACGGAGAGAGTGAGAGAGGGAATGGAGAGAGTGAGAGAAGGAATGGAGAGAGTGAGAGAGGGAATGGAGAGAGTGAGAGAGGGAATGGAGAGAGAGAGAGGGGGGAATGGAGAGAGAGAGGGAATGGAGAGAGAGAGACAGGGAATGGAGAGAGCGAGGGAATGGAGTGAGTGAGAGATGGAATGGAAAGAGTTAGAGAGGGAATGGAGAGAGAGAGGGAATGGAGAGAGTGAGAAAGGAAATGGAGAGAGAGAGAGAGGGGGAATGGAGGGACAAAGAGAGAGAGGGAGGGAATGGAGGGAGTCATAGACGGAATCGAGAGAGAGAGGGAATGGAGAGAGAGAGAGAGAGAGAGAGAGAGGGAATGGAGAGTGAGAGAGAGAGAGAGAGAGAGTGGAGAGATTGAGACAAGGAATGGAGAGGGAGGGGAATGGAGAGAGAAAGGGAATGGAGGGAGTGAGAGAGGGAATGGAGAGAGAGAGCGAGTGAATGGAGAGAGTGAGAGAGGGAATGGAGAGAGAGAGAGGGAATGGAGAGAGAGAGATTGGGAATGGAGTGAGTGGAAATGGAGAGAGAGTAGGAATGGAGAGAGAGAGAGAGAGGGAATGGAGAGAGTGAGAGGGGGAATGGAGAGAGTGAGAGAGGGAATGGAGGGTGTGATCGAGGGAATGGAGGGAGTGATAGAGGGAATGGAGGGAGTGAGAGTGGGAATGGAGGGAGTGAGAAAGCGAATGGAGAGAGTGAGAGAGGGAATGGAGAGAGAGAGAGAGAGAGGGAACGGAGAGAGAGCGAGAGAGAGAGAGGGAACGGAGATAGTGAGAGGGGGAGCGGAGAGATTGACAGAGGGAAGGGAGAGAGTTAGAGAGGGAATGGAGAGTGCGAGGGAATGGAGAGAGAGCGATAGAGGGAATGGAGAGAGAGCGAGAGAGGGAAAGGAGAGAGAGAGAGAGAGCGAGAGAGAGAGAGGGAGAGAGGGAATGGAGAGAGAGAGGGATTGGAGAGAGTGAGAGAGAGATTGGAGAGACAGAGAGAGAGCGAATGGAGAGAGAGAGAGAGAGAGAGAGAGAGAGGGAATGGAGAGAGTGAGAGTGCGAATGGAGGTAGTGAGGTAGGGAATGGAGGGAGTGAGAGAGGGAATGGAGGGAGTGAGAGGGGGAATGGAGGGAGTGAGAAAGGAAATGGAGAGAGTGAGAAAGGAATTGGAGAGAGAGAGAGAGGGAAAATGGAGAGAGAGCGAGAGATGGAACGGAGCGAATGAGTGATGGAATGGAGAGAGGGAGAGATGGAATGAGGGAATGCAGAGAAAGAGAGGGAATGGAGAGGGAGAGAGAGAGGGAATGGAAGGAGTGAGAGGGGAAGTGGAGAGAGTCAGAAAGGAAGTGGAGAGAGCGAGACAGGGAATGGGGAGAGTGAGAGAGGGAATGGGGAGAGTGAGAGAGGGAATGGGTAGAGTGAGAGATGGAATGGAGAGAGGGACAGATGAATGAGGGAATGCAGAGAGAGAGGGGGAATGGTCAGAGAGAGAGAGAGGGAATGGAGCGAGAGAGAGAGGGACTGGAGAGAGAGAGAGAGAGAGAGAGAGAGGGAATGGAGAAAGAGAGAGAGGGAATGTAGAGAGAGAGAGATCGAGAGAGAGGGAATGGAGAGAGTGGGAGACGGAATGGAGGGAGTGAGAGCAGGAATGGTGAGAGGGAGAGAGGTAATGGAGTGAGATGGGGAATGGAGATAGTGGGAGAGGGAATGGAGAGAGAGAGAGGGAATGGAGAGAGAGAGATTGGGAATGGAGTGAGTGGAAATGGAGAGAGAGAGAGTAGGAATGGAGAGAGAGAGAGAGAGGGAATGGAGAGAGTGAGAGGGGGAATGGAGAGAGTGAGAGAGGGAATGGAGGGTGTGATCGAGGGAATGGAGGGAGTGAGAGTGGGAATGGAGGGAGTGAGAAAGCGAATGGAGAGAGTGAGAGAGGGAATGGAGAGAGAGAGAGAGAGAGGGAACGGAGAGAGAGCGAGAGAGAGAGAGGGAACGGAGATAGTGAGAGGGGGAGCGGAGAGATTGACAGAGGGAAGGGAGAGAGTTAGAGAGGGAATGGAGAGTGCGAGGGAATGGAGAGAGAGCGATAGAGGGAATGGAGAGAGAGCGAGAGAGGGAAAGGAGAGAGAGAGAGAGAGCGAGAGAGAGAGAGGGAGAGAGGGAATGGAGAGAGAGAGGGATTGGAGAGAGTGAGAGAGGGATTGGAGAGACAGAGAGAGAGCGAATGGAGAGAGAGAGAGAGAGAGAGAGAGAGGGAATGGAGAGAGTGAGAGTGCGAATGGAGGTAGTGAGGTAGGGAATGGAGGGAGTGAGAGAGGGAATGGAGGGAGTGAGAGGGGGAATGGAGGGAGTGAGAGAGGAAACGGACGAGAGTGAGAAAGGAATTGGAGAGAGAGAGAGGGAAAATGGAGAGGGAGCGAGAGATGGAACGGAGCGAATGAGTGATGGAATGGAGAGAGGGAGAGATGGAATGAGGGAATGCAGAGAAAGAGAGGGAATGGAGAGGGAGAGAGAGAGGGAATGGAAGGAGTGAGAGGGGAAATGGAGAGAGTCAGAAAGGAAGTGGAGAGAGCGAGACAGGGAATGGGGAGAGTGAGAGAGGGAATGGGGAGAGTGAGAGAGGGAATGGGTAGAGTGAGAGATGGAATGGAGAGAGGGACAGATGAATGAGGGAATGCAGAGAGAGAGGGGGAATGGTCAGAGAGAGAGAGAGGGAATGGAGCGAGAGAGAGAGGGACTGGAGAGAGAGAGAGAGAGAGAGAGAGAGAGGGAATGGAGAGAGTGGGAGACGGAATGGAGGGAGTGAGAGCAGGAATGGTGAGAGGGAGAGAGCTAATGGAGTGAGATGGGGAATGGAGATAGTGGGAGAGGGAATGGAGAGAGAGAGAGGGAGAGGAGAGGGGGAATGGAGAGAGTGAGAGAGGAATGGAGAGAGTGAGATAGGGAATGGAGAGAGTGAGATAGGGAATGGAGAGAGTGAGAGAGGGAATGGAGGGAGTGAGAGAGGAATGGAGAGAGTGAGAAAGGAATGGAGGGAGAGAGGGAAAATGGAGAGAGTGAGAAAGGAATTGGAGAGAGAGAGAGAGGGGGAATGGAGAGAGAGCGAGAGAGGGAATGGAGGGAAGTGAGAGATGGAATTGAGAGCGGGAGAGAGGGAATAGGGAATGCAGAGCGAGAGAGGGAATGTAGAGCGAGAGAGAGAGGGAATGGAGAGTGAAAGGGAATGGAGAGAGAGAGCGGATGGAGAGATTGAGAGAGGGAGTGGAGGGAGTGAGAGGGTAAATGGAGAGTGGAGAGAGGGAATGGAGAGTGTGAGAGAGGGAATGGAGCGTGAGAGAGGGAATGGTGAGAGAGAGAGAGAGAGAGAGTGAGAGGGAATGGAGTGTGTGAAAGAGGGAATGGAGAGAGAGAGAGAGGAATGGAGTGAGTGAGAGATGGAATGGAGAGGATTTAGAGAGGGAATGGAGTGAGATAGGGAATGGAGAGTGAGCGAGAGAGGGAATGGTAGAGAGTGAGAGACAGAATGGATAAGAGAAAGGGAATGGAGAGAGTTAGAGAGTGAGAGAGAGGAATGGAGAGATGAGAGAGAGAGGGAATGGAGAGATGGCAGAGAGTGACGAGAAGTGGGAATGAGAGTGAGAGAGGGTGTGAGTGTGAGAGTGGAATGAGTGAGAGAGGATGGAGGAGAGGGGATGGAGATCGGGTATGGGTTGGGTGAGGGATGAGACGAGGAGGGAGATGAGAGAGTGAGAGATGGGAATGGAGAGAGTGAGAGAGTATGGAGAGAGAGAGAAGAAGGAATGGAGAGAGCGGGTGTGTGGGAGGTGTGTAGGGTGTGTGGTGTGTGAGTGTGGGTTGGTGATTGTCGTGTGTTTGTTGGTTGGGTGTGTGTGAGCAGAGAGGGGCAGAAGACGAAGGGGGGGGGGGTGTGTGTGTGAGAGAGAATGGACGGACGGGAGAGACGAGAGAATGGATAGAGCGATAGAGAGAATGGAATGAGAGACTAGAGAGAATGGAAAGAGAGAGAGAGAGAATGGAAAGAGAAAGAGAATGGAAAGTGAGTGAGAGAGAATGGAAAGTGAGTGAGAGAGAATGGAAAGCGAGATACTAGAGACATGGAAATAGAGATAGAGGGAATGGAAAACAAAGACGAGAGACGAGAGACTAGAATGGCAAAGAGAGATACGAGCGAATGGAAGGAGAGGATGAGAGAATGGAAAGAGAGAGAGAGAGAATGGGAAGACGAGAGAGAGAGAGTGAGAGAGACTGG